>NW_026068030.1:271241-326268 GCF_014885135.2 Alexandromys fortis | reverse complement strand
TATGTATATAGATATAGATATGTTTGTATAAAGATAATTGCAAAAAAAGAGAGAAATAGTAAGATAGAGATAATGAGATAGGTAGAGGCAAGCTAGAAAGAAAGGGGAAAGAAAATGAGAGAGGGATTGAGAAGGAAGTGAGGAAGGAAGGAAAAGAAGAAGAGAGAGGGAGGTAGGAAAGGGGAGGAAGTTAGATAGTATAGATAGACACATAATACAAATAGATGATGTAAACAATAGACAGGCAGGCAGACAGGTAGATAGATGATAAAGATAGATAATACAAACAGACTTATCTACAGCTGCATACATGTGCACCCACCTTGCCCGCAGTGCACATTGAAACCTCAGGAAGATAGCAGGCACACCACCAAAGGACTTGAAATGGACTAGTCAAAGGCTGAAATTTCCAAGACAGAAAGAGGAATGCTAAGGGAATAATCAACCCAAGTCTTCCAAATTATAAAGCATAAACGAGAGTATAACTCCAATGTTCCTGTATGCTACTATGTGCCAAGTCCATTCTAGAAGCTTCTAAATAATAAGACCTAAGCCTTCCAAATTATAAAGCACAAATGTGAAACTACCCGCAGTGTTCCTGTGGTTACTGTTTGCCAAGTCTGCTCTAGAAGCTTCTTCACATTCTCTATGGATTCCTCAGCAAATTGCTCTTTCTTCATGGTCGTTCCACAGTGGCAGCAGAGCTAGCTCACTTGTCCCCTCCTCTCCAATTCAAGCACCCAGAAAACAGCAAAGCAATTTTAAACTATGAGTGTTCTTTGTTTTTCAGAAAGAATTAAGAAAAAAAGGAACCATCATCTTTTGAATATGTTATTCCCTTAAAAAACACTAAACAAATAATTTCATTATCATTTATAGAAAGTCATAGACTAAAGACCCAATGCAGTCAGGATATCCAAATTTATTTGTATCTTTCTAAATTGACTTGTTTTCGACAATGAATTCTGCTGTGGCCTTTTTTATTGATGCTTCTGTAAGCTAAGACGCTAGACCAGTGAGCTTAAGCTTAAACTGGAAGGCAATTTTGTTGAGACTTGGCTCCAGTCCAGTTCTGCTCACAGATATTGCTGAGGCTGCAGGAAGCCATTCTTACTTAACATGGGGCTTACTATAGATAGCATGAGTCTAGCTCTACCATTTGACCTTTAATCTCCAGCTTAGCATGTATGGAACTCTCAGGAGCTGAAGGAGTCTGACCTGTCTGTCTCCCCTTCTATCCATTCTACGTCCATGTTTAGAAGTGCTTTGATTGGCTATTGAAATGACCAATGAGAAAAATCATTGTAATGGATAATTTTTATTACTCTGCCCAGCAAAATTAAATCCAAGGTCTGAATCTCTAGCCCAGAAAACCTTCCAACCACATCCAGATGTCCTGGGCCACCAGCCAGCCGTGACTCCGTGGGTGCTTCTTGGAGCCTCACACAATTAGAAGCAAGAATCTGCCAGAACAATATAGCAAGAGCAGCGATGAATGTCAAAACTAAATAGAAATTATTTTTAGACTTGCTATCTTAAATTATCTGCGTTACTGCTCACATCCGCTGTCCTCTAGAGAAATGTCAGTGAAGGAAAAATCTGAGGACAGGAGCACTTGGGTGATTGGGGTTCATTTCTAGTCTACAGGAAGCCACAGAAAGGGGCTGTATGTACCTCTTGTTTGGTTTGGGGTGTGGTTTGAGGGAACATTTAAATGAGGAAGGCTACATAGTGTTGTGATATGAGAGAGAGAGAGAGAGAGAGAGAGAGAGAGAGAGAGAGAGAGAGTATTCTTTGAGTTCACTGATAAGCTGGCTCAGGAAGCAGGGCTCCCCTTATCCCATTTCAGATCCACATGCATGAATGTCTCAGTGTGTCCTTCAGGCCCCTCACCTGTGACACTGAAGGAGGAAAACAGTAAAATAGTCCAAGAATAAAAATACTAGATCCTTGAAAATAGCTAGAAGACCAGTCTCCACCAGAGGTGGCTACTGTTTATCACATGATATAAAAGTGCCTAGAGGGGGGAAGAGAAGCCCGCAGTCAGCCTTGGGAAGCTCATCCAATCAGGAACTCCTGCTGACTGACTCAGCTTCCCCAGCTGTTTTCTGCTGGGTGTTTCCAGTTCCTGATTTGATGACCTTGTCTTTATCTGACGCTGTTTTTCCATTGCTTGGAAGCCTCACCAGAGAGGGCATTCTGCTCTGTTTAGAGTCTATGAGGGACTGCATCTGGCTGTCTCAACGTGGATACTGCAGTCAGTTTTTGCTGCATGTTACCAAGTCCCTGGTTTAATGATGTTATATTTCTGTTATTATTTGCTTTTTTACTTGGAAGCCTCCCCCAAGGAGACACTGTTCTACCCAGGCCTCTCTCTACTGGGAACACAATCTGGCTGCCTCAATAAGGCTACTGCAGTACATTTCTGTTTAGTGGTTTATATTACTATTTATTATTATTATTATTAGTGTTGTTTGAAAATTTTTTAAAGATTTATTTACTTTTATTTTATTCTTATGAGTTTTTTTTAACAGTTTTACATATATCCATATGTATGGATATATGTATGTGTACCATTTGCATGCTTGGTGCCTGCAGAGGCCAGAAGAGGACATTAGGATCCCTTGGAATCAGAGTTACAGACAATTGTGTACTACCATATACATCCTGACAACCAGGCACTGTGACTTTTGCAAGGAAGTGTGGTCCAGGAAACTTTTCTCTCTTCCTCAAGCTTCTTTTGCTAGGAAGAAGCAAGATTTAAAGCACCAGAACTTTGCCTGCCTCTGACTCTCAGTGCAGAGTTTGAAGTTGTGAGTTACTCTGCCCAGCTGATCTTTGCATTTTCTTAGACCTAGCTTACATTCCTAGAGTTTATAACAATTCCTTCTGACGAGCTACACAAAGCAGATATAACCCCTTGGTCATGTTCAATTGGTTGGCCCATCTGGCTTGCTTTATGCAGCCTCACTTTGAAAACAAGATTATTCTTGAACAACTAGATCCAGGGCCATCATCTAGGGCTTCTTGTCATCTCTGCCTGGCTTACATCATGAAAATGAAGGAAATTAAAACAGAATGTGTCTGTCTCCCCTTCCAGAACCCATCCCACTGGCTTCTCTAAAGAGATGAAAGGCAATGATAAGGAGCCCAGCAGGGGCAGCTGGTCAGCTGTCTCTGTCCTGGCCACTTCAGAAGTTCTATCTGTCTGAAACCTCAAGACACCAATTCTGTCTCTGTGAACTTCACTCCTAATGCTACAACACCTGGCTGAGAACAGGTACAAGACTCAGGTTGGCTAAATTTGTTTAATAGGTGACAAAATGGCCCCCAAAGGTGGAGGGGGGAGTTTAAACACCACGGTAAGTGAATCTACCTCTCTCAAATCTACTCCTACCCCATCACTTCTTCCTCCATTAGTAGAATAGAATGTGTGTTAGCAAAAGCTCCCTTCGGACACTACAGGAAAGAGCACAGGATGATGGTGATAAATCAAAAGTCTCCAAAAAGAGAATTCAACAGCAAAAGCCAAGGCCTCTGCAGGGCTTACTGTTCGTTCTCGCAGCCGTGTGTTGCTGTTTTCACCCGACTTCGCAGCTCCTTCCCTCAGCCCATGAGAACTGTGAATAAATTACATGGTCCCTGTTGATCAGAGCATTGAAGGCAAGGCAGAGTCTGGGATTAAATTCTTAAAGATATAAAGAAACTTTACATATATATTTTTTTGCTGACACCTGTTAGACAGTCAAACATCCTCCTGAAGGTCACAGGGCCTTCTTTTCACCCCACATGGGCTCCACTCAGGAGAGTCTCGGCAGCACCCCAGACCTGCGTGCTGACGCTGTTTCCCAACTGTTGCCTGCAGATGTGTTACCAGGTAGCAGGAACAGGGTCTGATGACAGATCTGGAGAGGACTGCTCACTTTGCGAGCTGAGCCAGCACAGACACATATCACCTTTCTCGTGTTGACAGAGTATTAATCACAATGTCAGGTGCATTTGGATCCCAACAAACCCAACAAGGCCCTCCCACAGAGCTTCCTCACTGCCCAAGTGTCTGTCCCAGCATGTACCACAGATCTGGGTCTCTATGAAGGTTAAATTAATATAGATTGTCTGATTGATTCCAATGACCTCATTCCAGAACAGCATATGGGCTATAGGGAGTGCCAGATTCAGTCTCCGGAATTCAGGTTTCTTTTCATTTCTTTGAGAAGTTAAACCCTTTATATCCATCTCCAGACCCATCCCAGTTCTATTTTTCACTTTAAAAATAAGAAGGTGCTAACCTGGGCTCATGGCAGCTCACAGAGACTCAGCTGACAGCCAGGAAGCCTGCATGAGACCGACAGAGGCCCTTTGTATATACATTACAGTTATGTAGCTTGGTCTTTTAATGGCACTCCTGAGAGTGGGAGGAAGGACCGTCTCTGACCCTCATACCTGCTTTGGGGACCCTTTCCTCCTACTGGGTTGCCTCATTCAGTCTTAATAGAAGGGGTATCTAGTCTTAAAACAACTTGATATGCCATGGCTGGCGGATGTATACACAGGAGGAGTGGGGGGTGGGGTGAGAGGGGAGATGTGGAGAGAAACTAGGAGGAATGGGGGGAGACAGGGAAAGCTATGATTGGTCTGGAAAATAATTAATTAATTAATTAATTTCACAAAAGAAGGTACTTGAGATCGTCTATGAGACCCTCATACATGCTGGGTCACTCTGGCTCTATGCGTACCTCAGAAAGCATGGTTAGCTAAGAAAGAGGATGGAGAAATAGGGAGGAGAGGCACATTTTCTGCCTCGGAGAACCTTGGGATCTAAAACTTATGACCAATCAAACACAAAGTGACTCTAGTGGGGCCAGGGCTTGATTCTCTGGGTGGAGGTCAGGAGTGGTGAGATGCTTGTCTCAAATCAGAATTGCTAGTGCTGAAGGCAGAGAAAGCTGCACTATTTGGTAGGTATTCCTCTGAAGATGTGGAAGGGAAGAGGGACCGGTAATCAACTATGGGCCATTTCTGCAGCCACCACTCCCAGTCTGATTTGATTACCAAGCAACCCTTTCAGAAAGCTACACCCACAGGCTCACCCTGCCTCTGATTCTCTCCTGCAGGTGCCACCTGACCCCAGTGCATGGACAGTACCAGCAATAACACCATAACCTGTGGCTTTCTCCTTCAAGGCTTTTTCGAGTTCCCACACTTGAGGCCCCTTCTCTTCCTGGTGCTCCTGGCTGTGCACCTGGCGACTTTGAGTGGGAACCTACTCATCCTGGTGGCTGTGGTCTCGGTGCCCACCAGACCGCCCATGCTGCTCTTTCTTTGCCAGCTGTCAGCCATCGAACTCTGCTACACGCTGGTGGTGGTGCCCCGCTCTCTAGCTGATCTGAGCATGCCCGGCCATGGCAGGGGCAGCCCCATCTCTTTCCTAGGCTGCGCAGTCCAGATGCAGATGTTTGTGGCCCTGGGTGGGGCTGAGTGCTTCTTGTTGGCAGCCATGGCTTATGACCGCTATGTGGCCATCTGCCACCCACTGCGCTACGCATCTATAGTGACCCCCGGTTTATGCGCACGACTGGCCCTGGCTTGCTGCCTTGGGGGACTAGCAGTGTCAGTGGGGCTAACGGTGGCAGTCTTCCACCTGCCTTTCTGTGGTTCCCGCCTGCTGGTGCATTTCTTCTGCGACATCACTGCACTACTGCACCTGGCCTGCACACAGAGCTACATAGATGAGCTACCCTTGCTAGGAGCCTGCCTGGTGCTGCTGTTGCTGCCCTCAATGCTCATTCTGACCTCGTATGGGGCCATTGCTTCTGCCCTGCGCCGCCTGCACGGTGGTGGGGGCAGACGCAAGGCTGCATCCACGTGTGCCTCGCACCTGGCTGTTACCTTCCTGCATTATGGCTGTGCCACCTTCATGTATGTGCGGCCCAAGTCCAGTTACTCCCCGCGACTGGACAGGACAGTTGCACTGGTTTATACCAATGTCACACCGCTTCTATATCCCCTTATCTACAGCCTGCGAAACCGGGAGATCACTTCCGCCATTCACAGAGTCCTGGGGCTCCGTGGATCGGGGGTCTGTGTGAAACCTTGATAACAGGCCACGACAGAGCGGGCAGCCCCGTTTGCTAAAGTGTCCCCTAGCATTTAGTGTTTGAATCTCTAAAGTTACCTGGGAACTTCGGGGGCGAATTTCAGGAAAGAGAACTTAGAAACTGAACAAGAAGAGGCATACTGGGTGGTCAAGTCCTTCGTTCCTCCCAGAAGGAATGTCAGGAAATGGAGTAGAGAGGTCTGGAATCGACTTTAGTGCTTCCTTTGACCCTTGCCACGTTTCCCCATAGTTCCCAGGCCTATGCAAGCCAGCGGGCTTCACTGATGCCAGTAGTGGGAAGGGCAGATGTGAACAGTAACAGCATATGGAGAGGGTGGTTAGGAGACGGTGTATCACGCTAGACTCATGAAGGCTGAAGGGAGTCACAGGAGCTCTCCTGGGGAAATAGATGGCTGTACGGAATACTGGAGGATGGATAAGTGTTAGCCAGAAGAGAAGAATGGAGAAGGCACCAAAAAAAAAAAAAACAAAAACAGTTAGCGAAGGCTGAATCATACTGAAAAGGATCTCAGCAATGGCTGAAGGACCTATATTGTGGGCCACTGTGGTGGCTTGCCCTTTGTGGGATAGCCTGGGCTGCAGTGAGATACATAATTGGAAATGTGTTCCCAATGCCTAGGCGAGAGGCAATGGAGGCTGGTTCAGGGTACCTGCACAGGAAATTAGGTGTTGCCCGAAGAGACAGAGATGAAGAAGTAGAGAGTACAATACCTTGACCGGATGTTGAGGCGGGCAGAAATGGGAGTTGGGGACCAGGTCATTTGGTGGATGGTGGTTCCATTGCAGAAATGGAGACCCCAGGAGCAGAAGCAGTGGAGGAAAGGGCTTGTCACTCTGTTTGGAAATGAAACTTGCACAAACAATGCAGACCAAGATAGAGCATAAAACATAGAGGTTTGTCTAAAACATAACCCCAGGGTTCAGGGTGCAGGCTCAAGGATGAATCAGATAGCGATTGTAGACAGCTGTGAAGGCCACAGGGGTGGCGGAGGCTGCAAGGGACTAATAGACAAATGTAGAAGAGGTGGAGCTAGAACCCAGAGGCAAACACATGCATGGAGATAGAGGTAAGAAGCCATCAGCAGACTCAAGAGCTTCTTCCTGCGCCATGTCTTTCTCTTACCTTTCCAGCCTCAGCTGCCTCAGCTGCCAACAGGGGGAAAACAAAGAGATTCATATGATCAGACATGGTAGCACTCTTGGGGAGGTTGCCTGATGGAGGCTAGGTTATTGAAAGGGGCTTCAGAAGAAAGTGGCTGAGTCACCTAGAAGTCCGTTGTCACCTGCACATGTCCTGCTCCAAAACCTGACAATGAATGCCCATGGGAAAAGGAGGTGGCAGAGGATGCTGTTACATACCATCTCTCCCAAAAGCAGCCATAGTGTTAGGATGTTACGGATGTTT
Source organism: Alexandromys fortis (assembly GCF_014885135.2). NCBI lineage: Eukaryota > Metazoa > Chordata > Mammalia > Rodentia > Cricetidae > Alexandromys > Alexandromys fortis. The sequence goes on along the minus strand of NW_026068030.1, from coordinate 318,745 downwards.
TCTGAGCATCCTGAGTGTACAGGCTCACTGTCAGAATGAGCGGCAGTTATCTCTGGGTGATTGCCGTGGTAATCCTCACCCAAGGTTTCTGAGGGATGTTAGCAAAAGGAGAGGGTTGACTGATACATTTGGCCTTCACTTCTGAGTTTTCAGGGAGAAGTGCACAGTGCAAACACACTTGCACATTAAGAAAGTGACTTGGGAATTTAGAGCAAAACTAAGGTGGCAAGTGAGGCTTTACAGCAATAATCCACAGAAGAAGAAATAACATGCCACACCGGCAATGTGATGTCGCTGTGGGAAGACAAGCAGAGATGAAGTAGAATGCGGTGAAGACACCATATACCACTGTGAGAAGTAGAAATGACTGTTTAGAATAAGTAGCCTTGGGGTTTCACATTCAAGCACACACTAGGATAAGATAGATCAAAGATTTAAATCTGAAATACACAGCCATAAAGCATGTTGAAAATTGCAGAAAAAAAAAATAAAACACCAGCTACTCAGGTTGCTGAGGCAAAATGCCTGTCAAAATTACCTGGACAATTTAATGAGACCACGTTTCATAAGATTTAATAAAGAAAAAGAAGGTTGGAGGTACAGCTCAATGACAAAGCACTTATCTGACATGTGTGAAACTGTGGGTTCAAGTGATGAATAAATAATAAACAAACAGACAAAGCTTTTCTCAGAATCAGGAGAGATGCTGCAAACATAATGTCAAGATAAGACCCCAACAAAAAGAAAAGGACCAATAGAGTCCATAGTAGACAAGTTAAATTTTGTGTTTTTTAAAAGTAATTTGATATAATATGTGTATATGTATACTTACACATATGCAATGTTAAAGCGAATTATAAACATATGTAATTTCAGCAAATAAATGGTTAACAATAATTCTTACCCACACCATGACCTCACACCCCCCAAAATAGAAATAAAGGTAAATGTCACAATTTTTAAAGGACAAACAACCCAATTCAGAAGGTGATTTTTTGGAAATATTGTTTTTTACACTTCAACTTTACGAGCAACAAAAATTATTTAACAATAAATTGTCATTTGACTCCTCTCAAACATTTTCTTTAACAATTCTGTGTCTGTATAGTTTCCTAGAGAATTCAGGTGCTTCTGTGGTCATTCTGCAACAATTCAGTTTTGCCTCCTACATCGTGATTTCTGGAATATTCCTTTTTTTTTTGATCCACTAATTTCACTGTTTTTTTCTTTTAAAAAAAATAGATCCTTCTCATTAAATCTCTATCAATAAAAAATAGATCCTTCTTTTATACAAAAATCCCAACCACGGTTTCCCCTCCCTCCACTCCTTCCAGCTCCCTCCCATCTCCCCTCTACTCCAGATCCACTCCTCCTCCATTTCTTCTAATTCTTCAGAAAAGAGCAGGCCTCCAAGAAACATCAACCATACATGACAAAGCAAAATATAAAATAAGACAAGGCAAAAGCCCTCACACTGAGACTGGACAAGGGAATCCAAAAGGATGAAAAGAATCCCAAGAGCAGACAAATGAATAAAAGGCACACCCGCTTTCACAGTTAGGAGTCCCACAAAACAGCAAGCTAATAGCCGTAAGATTATATGAAGTGGACCTGGTACAGACCCAAGCATGACCCATGCTTGCCGATTCAGTCCCTGTGAGCTCAGGAAAGCCCTGCTTGGTTGATTCAGTGCGCCATGAGCTCCTGGTGTCCTCCATCCCCTCTGACTCTACAGTCTTTCTGACCACTCTGCCACAGAATTCACCAGTCTTCTAAGGGAGAGGCCCAATGGAGATCTACAATTTAGTCTTCTCCACATAATGTCTGCCCATGAATCTCTGGACCCACTACCATTTCCTGCCAAAGGAAGCCTCTGGGATGACCATGGGGCAAGGTACCAAAATCTAGGAGTATAGTGGAATAACATTAGGAATCATGTGGTTGGTTTTGTTCTTTCTTTTTTCTTTTTGCTAGTCATGTTTGGTTCAACCCTAGGTCTTTATTTTTCAAATATTTCTTTAAACAGAAACTAAGGAAGTGGGCCATTTTAAGAAAAGCAAAATATGACCAAGCAAGTGCCTATGCCCTCATTTCTTTCATATATATGTGTGTATGTGTGTGTGTGTGTGTACATATATATGGTGAAATTCCTAGTGGTTATTTCCACCAAAGAAGGACAAGTCTTTCTCTACCTGCACCCTAACCAGAAGTCATAAACTGAGGAGAGCCAAACAGCAGCCAGAGACCACTTCTTGCCGTGAGGATTAAATGATCCGGTATTGATGAAGCACTCAGAAGAGTGTTTGCTGTTATTATCAAAGAATTGCTGGCAAACAGAAGAAAGAATCAAGACTTCACAGAGTATTGCACAAATGCAATCCTTGAGCAGATGACCTGCAAAATAGTTCTCACTGAGAAATGGCTCTCTTCAGTGGATCAGTGTGAATGTTTAAGACTTTGCTCAAGAACCAATGAAGATGCTATTTTTTTCTATCATTCTGAGACAAATGAATGCAGCTTAGATAAAGCCACGAGATCTGCTTGTCAGCGACGCAGTCAGCTACGCTAAAGATACATGAAATCATCTTGGACATCTTTAACTTTATGTTTTGGAGGATCTGATGATGTTGGGACAATTATTGAAAAAGAGAAGAAAAACAAGGGAGCGATTGAGAAGGAAAAAGAGAGAGACTTACCAAAACATCTCTGGATTGTACACGTCATTACTCTCTGTTTTTCCCAGATCACCAAGAAAAGTAAAGTATTATTCCTTCCTAATACTTGTGAGATAATAAAATGAGTTTTGTTGACTTTAACCCACTGAAAATTAGCCATTTATGTATCATATGCAAAGCCTTACGAGGCCATGTTTGAGCCTCATTAGTAGCAAATTGAACTGAAGAAGCATGTTAATCATTGAAGCTATTTTCTCTGGGAGATCTAAATATATGTTGCCATGACTGCATCCCCTGCATAAACCCACTCAACAGAGGACAACACTAAAGGTCTTTACATTCAAACATTTCCAGACTGTCTTGAGTGGACAAAAGGTACCAAATATTCCAGACTCATTTAAGTTGTTAAAAATATAAAATTAAAGCTAAGAAATTCTCACATGTAGAAACCTGAAAAAATTGCTCTGAGTGCAGACAACAAAAGAATTATGAAAATTTAAAAAACTATATTTTCAATGAAGCAAGCATATTGTTAACTCATAGCCATCAATTGTAGAATAAAGACCTGGATAAACATATTATCCACTGGCCCTTTTGTCAGTGGTTCACAGTGAAAAATTGCCCATAACTGTCCTTGGAAGTTTATGAGAACAAGTCTGGTTGTCAACCATGGTAATGGTAGTTTGTAATTTAGTGCATTACTGTAATACACGGATAGTAATGTCCTCTCAATGTACTAACAGGGCACAAAAAAGTGTCTTATATCTATCATTGGTTTCTTGTATTCTATTGAATGTTCATACATGCAAAACACTGTCTTTGGCAAGGTGCTCTTATTTTAGTTGAAGCTGTTTTACTGTTTCTCTAGTGCCATGTTAATAACTATTCTCCACTAAAAAATAATAATAAAAGATAAATCGAGAATATGGAATATGCCTTGTAAAGATTAGTAGCTGTACTATTTTTATCTTAGTAAAAATGTTAAAGCAGTATACTAATTATGAAATAATTTTTAAATAAAAATAATTAAAATTTGAACAAAAACAAGTTTGGGTGATTTATTTTTACTTGGGGCACCCTCCTTATGTAACACTAAGTAAAATTTCTGTCAGGTGGCATGAATGACTTCCAATCATTTATAGGCATGTGCATATGGACATTGACATGTAAAAATGTGACTTATTTCTTTAAGACAATTTTTTATTTATTAAAAAGTGTACAATGTATTTTGATCCTGTAGATCCTCCCCATCTCCATGTTTATCAAATTTTATGGTCTTTCTCTTTCTCCCTCATCCTTCCCCCTCTCTCTCTTAAAAAGAAAAAAAAAATGACACACACACACACACAAAAATCAAAGATGTGCACAACTTCAAACCAGACCAAAGAAAAAAATCCCCAATTCCCAGCACCAAGAAGGAGAAGAGGATACAAAATACTTCAAAGTACTTCCTTAACAAAGAAGCTATTTGCAATTGATACCTGCTGGGTCTCCAATAGAGTGCCAATCACATTCCAGGACAGACCCCATTCCCAGAAGCAGTTGACCAACACAAAAAGAAGTCCATGTGTTCTGTTTCCTTTGTGTGTGTGGGGGGGAGGGGAGTTTGTTTGATTTGGCTTTGCTTTTTGTCTCATTGTTTAATTTGTTAATACTGAATCTTTTAAATAGCAAGCTAATAACTGTTTTCCCTATGGGTTATTTTTATTCTTCATTGTGTATCAAATTTCCCATGATAATTATTCATCCTTAAATACACACACACACACACACACACATACACACCACTGTCTTCATCAACAATCTTGCAATAAGGAGAAGAGAGCCTGGTACTAACTCTACAGGGCAGGGATAGTAGCCCAAGGACTGATGAAAAGCTGTGTTCGTGTGGTATAAGTATTTGTATCAGCCAGAAGTTTGAAGGAAATATGACTGTCATTAATAAAGACAAAGACATGAGGGAAAAAATTACAATTGACATTGCCTTGTGAGAGATGACTTGAGAACACAAAGTTCCTCAATGTGACTGTCTCTATACAACACTCCTTCAGTGGTAATGTCCTAATACGGAGCAGAAATGGGCACAAAAGTACATGCAGTTTGGGAAATTCCAAAACTTGTTCATTCACCCATGGATGCAATCAATGAATGCTTATGCTGTCCCATGACAAGAACTGAACAACTGAGGATTCAATAGCAACCAAAATATCACTCTACCTCTAGAACCTCTCCAGATTATCACAGAAATAGAGATTGGGTCTATACGGAATTTGAAATCTAGGACATTCGGCAAATACAAAAGGGCATTGCAAACTGTATATATACAGTACAATGGGGAAAATACTAGAGTCTGTAGAAAAAAACAGCTAGACTTTGGGTAGTACAAGTCTCAGGTTATGATAATTTATCATATAAATACTGTGTGTGTTTTAAAGCCAAGTAGGGGTAAACAGAGAGACAGATGAGAAATGAGAGTTCAGGTAAAGGGACCAGAAGTCTAAGCTCCAGGGGCACACAGACCTTAGAGCACTCTAGAAATTAGTCAACGTGACTTTTTTCTTCTTGGCAGTGATGGAACCAAAAGATGCTATATGGGTTGTGTTAAGAGACTATACCACAGTTATGAAAGAAGCACATTAAATTGACATATAAATAACTCTTTCCAGTCAATAAAATGAGATTATAGTCATGAAGAAAAGATGGACAAAAGACAAAGATTGTTCACAGAAAAGGAAATGCAAACAGCCTTTGTACCTATAAGATACTTTAGTCACATTCAAAAGAAAAACACAAAGTAAAATTGCACCGTGGTATTTGAAACTGTGGCACTTATGTTAAAATGACTAGCGCACAGCCGGGAATGTGAAATGGCCACTCTCATACATGTTGATGGGAATCTGTGTTTCCACAACTGCCATGACTGTTAAAGGGGACTGTGAAAGGTTAATCAAAATTCACATCACGTATACTTTGTCCCAGTAATTTTATTTCAGGAATTACACCTGTATTTGCCTTGAGAGGAAAAGTTTAAGGTCAAACATATTCATGTCAGTATAACTTGAATTAACGGCGACTGGAAATATACTTTTACTTTCTGTTTTAGGTGGGACTGAGGCTTGAGCCCAGGGTCTCTGGTATGCTAGCACAGCCCTCTTTCCCACTGAACTACATCCACAAATGGAAATTTGTTTTTACTTGGAAAATGTATAGGGTACAGTGTAAAGATTTGATACATGTATATCTGCATATACAAATAAGATTTTGATACATGTTTATGTGATGATCAAACCAGAGAAATTGCTATATCCATCACCTATTCTTACCACTTCTTTTTTTTTTGAGTTCTTTTCTTTCACTTTTTTAAAATTATTTATGTATACAATATTCTGTCTGTGTGTATGTCTGCAGGCCAGAAGAGGGCACCAGACCTCATTACAGATGGTTGTGAGCCACCATGTGGTTGCCGGGAATTGAACTCAGGACCTTTGGAAGAGCAGGCAATGCTCTTAACCACTGAGCCATTTCTCCAGCCCTCTTACCACTTCTTAATGCGGTATTTGTAGTGTTTATTTTGAAATTCACACTACATTATTGAAAATATTCACCCCAACATGCCATGGACTATCAGGACTCACACTCCCTGTCAGTGCATGCTTTACCTACTACCCAAACCCTTCCATCCCTAACACATGACAGACTTAACACATCCTGGGGTTTTGGAAGCCCAACAACAGTCAAAAAGAATACAGTGATTTTACCTGTGAGAGACGTGGAATAAAGTCTTATGTAAGTCACTAAAGAAAGAAGCAAGGTGTATGACAGACTCCTGTGTATTTATCCTTGATTCCTTTATTTTCTCAATGATCCTGGTTGACTGCTCTTTCTGTTGGGCTTCTCAGACTTGCTTCTGGTTGTACACTGGCTATTTCAACTTGACTACTGGCTCATGGAAGAGCCCTTCATTATCCTTCTGTTCTCTCTCTCTCTCTCTCTCTCTCTCTCTCTCACACACACACACACACACACACACACACACACACACACATTATCATGCATTAAATTATAATCACCTTTCATTATCAAAAATCATTTTTACTTCTCTGTTTTAGTTTGTAATTGTTCTCCACAATACAATGTAAACTCAGTGAGACTCAGTGAAACATCCTCTCTTTTATCACTGTGGTATTTCCAGCTCCTTAAGCATATCTGGCCTGGAGTAGCTTTTCAACAAGTTGCTGAAGGAAGGTGGATCAGCAGGTAAAGACACTTGCTGCCAGGCTCAATTAACTGAGGTGGATTCCCAGGACACACACTTGGAAGAAGAGAACCAACTCCCTAAAGTTGTCTTCTGACCTCCAAATGACCATGGCGCACACACACACACACACACACACACACACACACATCTATACACACGTGTGTGAATGGATACACACACACACAGAGATAGATAAATGTAATAAAACTCTGGGAGTATAAAACTATGTGACTGGGAGTCGCCATGGTTCTCTCACTCCAGACAGATGCAGGTTAAGATCTTCCCTGGTAAGCCACCTCATGGGCTACACAGATTATTAGAAATGGATTAGTCCCAGTGCGAGAGTTAGCCGAGAAGAGGCTGGAACTAATGGGCCAAGCAGTGTTTAAAAGAATACAGTTTCCATGTAATTATTTCGGGGCATAAGCTAGCCATGTGGGCAGCTGGGTGCCAGGAACACAGCCCCACCGCTCATATTACAACAGAGTGGCACCCACCGTGGTAACAAACTCCATGTAAAACCTGAGAGAGCTTAATTTTAAACAGAGAAAAAACAGAGTTTAACGCAGATTTTTGCTGTTTGTTGGTGGCATGCTGTAGAGAGATTTCCTGATTTAGCAACAGCAACAGAAAAAAATGCTGCGTCATTTTAAAGCGCGGCTTCCTGGGACTGTGCAGCCACTGCAAACTCTGGCTTTAAAGCATTTCAATGGCTTTTATGGGACTGGATGTTTGTGTTCCCGCTTGGGATCAGAGGAGAGTGCTCTGAGACCGTGCTGATGGCTCAGCGCTCCCTGCCTGCACCTGGGCAGATGGCAGAATCAGGCTTAGGCAGGCAGAAGAGCATGGCGGATTCCTGCTGTTATACAGAGATGTGTTTTCAGACTGCTCAGTGCTCTGTGTGTCAGATTTTTTTGTAATTTGGATGAAATGAGTTTCTGTGCTGCACGCTCAGTCTCAGAGTTAAACTGCTGACTGCGGCGCCAATGTGGACTTGCTGTGTGCCTGGAACTGTGAATGGTTCAGGGGCACCAAAAGGATCTGAGGCAGGAGCGGCTGCTCCATGCTGAACTGTGCTGACCTCAGGCAGGAACTACCGTAATTACTGTAATAACAGCACAGTTAAGGTTTCCACTGGGCAGGACACAGATGGTACCGTATTACCTGTACATGGTGCAACTTAAGTTTTTAAGGACTGCTTAACATTTTAAGAAATGTTCCTGGATAGTAAAAAAAAAAAAATGCTACAGATTCACAATAAAACAGATTCAGACATAAAAGACCACACTGGTGGATGAATGTACATAGGCTTGAGAGAGAGAAGGAAAAGAATATAGAGAATAAAGTTAATGGTTTAAAAAAAAAGGTAAAGTCTTTAAAGAGACAGAGTACAGATAGTTATAGATTAAGAGAAATAAAGTAAAAATAAGCCACGTAAAAATGGAAAATTCACAGAGAGTCTGGATTATGTACATTGTGTTTTCTTTAAAATTTTTGACTGCTGTGAAGGAGCTAAGTACAGAGAGACATTTCATTACATGGGCTGCCAAGCTAAACCAAAATGGATTTCATGAGGGTATTATGACTTCAGAATTTGGGTCTAAGGATATGATGCTTGGAAAGGGTCTTCTTTTGTTTTCACAGAGGATGAGACCCTGTGGATTTCTTCTATTCCAATATGGTATGATAGACCACGCCCTCCTGAAAGGTTGCTGTGAACACCCTCAAAAAATTACTTTGCTCAACTGCCGACTGAGATGAACCTAGCAGACAGGTTATCCCATAAAAGACCTGAATAACAGCGCCCCCATTCAGCAGGAAGCAGTTTGGAGAGAAAAAAAACTGTGCCCATGTTCCCAAATATTGTTTATAAATGTTCTTTTACATTTAAAGGGGGATATGATATAGATATGAATAATTTGCATTGGTATGGATTTTACGGTCAATTGTGTTATATGTATATGTATTTCTGATCTTGATTAAGGTATTGTGATTGTGTAGTTCATTTAAAAATGTACTGTATAATTAGGAAATATAGGTTGTTAATGGATAATCATTGATAATAGTCAAGCTTGTAGTCAGTTAGATTTTCTAGATATATAGAGATATATTTCAGTTAGATAGGTATTCTTCTTATCTTTCAAAGACTACAGAACATGGCATTTAATGTTTTAATAACTTAGGGTTTTTCATGACAATGAGACACTCTGCTCCTGGAAACACCAATCTACTTCAGGAGGAAGATGGGCATCAAAGAGGATCCTTATGGAGTTTAATAGCCATTTGGGCAAGAAACTGCTCTTGCCTGGACTGTTGCGTAAACTGGACACAGAGAACCTGCAGAGAGAGAACTGCTGAACTTGCCTAAAGGTGAGATGGTCTTTCGAGGTTCCTGACTCATGAAAGAGTCTGTGAGACATTATGCAGGACACAGCAGATAGTGACTGAACTGTCTTTGAAATTTCCTGCTTCATGGAAATGTCTGCTGGATACTATGGGCCTGTAGGCCGAAGATGGATGCCCCAACGGTACAGAGGAACTTTGGGTGACTGTCCAGGCAGCGTGATGTCTCTGTCATTTCTAGAGTTTTGGACTTCTTGTTTGCTTAGGAAATATTATATCCTTCTGGAGTCTTTGATGGAGTTGAAGAATGGTTAGTTATAGTTATAGTTTTCCTTAGTTATGATAAATAATAAAATAGATATAAATACTGTAACTGTAATTCTTGCTTGATAACTGTTTTGTTATATGTAATTTCACTATGTTAAAGTTAAAGCCTTTCTTTTTTGTTTAAACAGAAAAAGGGGAAATGATGTGGGAGTGATTTCTTATTTATAAAGAAACTGCCTAGGCCCATTTGATAGGCCAACCCTTAGGTAGGCGGAGAAAACAGAACAGAATGCTGGGAGAAAGAAGCTGAGTCAGAGTGTCACCATGATTCTCCCACCCAACACAGCCGCAGGTTAAGATCTTCCCTGGTAAGCTACCTCATGGGCTACACAGATGATTAGAAATGGGTTAGATCGATATGTAAGAGCTAGCCAATAAGAGGCTGGGACTAATGGCCAGGCAGTGTTTAAAAGAAAAAAAACTATGTGACTATGTAATAAATGTGTGCAGACATACTTTTGTTGAACACTCTCCATATATATGTGTGTGTGCATATATATCTCTCTATATAGATATATAGTGTTTGCTCAATAAATACTTTTCAAAGTGAAAATATAGGCTGGAGAGAGAAGGAATATATAAAGCAGGTATTTTAAAAGAGCAATCAGAAATGTAGGAGAAAATCCAAAAAACTGTGGTGTCATGGAAACCAAAAGAATTTTGAGGCATTAACAGCCATTCCAAGTAGCACTGTTATTTGTAGAAAACTATGGTTATGAAGCTAGGAGTGGCTTTCGAGCCGTGCGGTCCCCCAAAGCACCAAATTCACCTGTGAAAACCTCAGCATCCCACACACTGAGAGCACTGCCCAGGTAACAAAGCTCATATCCAGAAAGGCTGTCCTACCAGAGATGAAACAGAGATGACTTTAGCCCCAGCTCGGGCTGATAAAACAGGATAAGCCAGCTCTATTCCTGTTTACTCAGCCGCCTGAGTAAGATGCAGCCCTAACTTTCATTGCAAATGCTGAAATATTTAACACCTTCAACATTTGTACCTGGGATATGTCTTAACCAGATATTGAAAGTGACAGACACAGAAACAACAGCCCAAGTCAGGTAAGGCTAAAGGATGAGGTGCATGGATGAGTCAGGAGGTGGAACAAGGAAGGAAGGCATGGCCGAGAGCCTCGGTGGTGCTGGTGTTTGTGGGGAGAAATATGAAGTGAAGCAGAAAGCTTGAGCAAGTCCAGTTTGGGTAGTTTTTATCACTTTAATTGGCTCTGGGCTAAACAGATAACGCCTAAGCCTAGCTGCTCAGAGCCCCACCCAGGGACTACTTAGGACAAAGGAAATGTGAAAACGTGGTGTGTGAAAGTTAAAGAAAGGGGGTTCGTGGCAGATGTGGCTCATGGTTGAGTGCTTTGTGTATTAACATTAAATATACAGGGCAACAGTTTACTCTCTCTGGAAAACAGCTAATTCTAGAAGATACTGTCTTCTCTAGGTCAGCAAAATCTCCAAAAGATTGGGGCATCAATAGTGCAGAAAATGCACAGACTCTCCACACAATGCTTAAGACGATGAGTGCAGCATCCAGCGCTCCTGTGGTTCTTCACCTGCAGTGTCTGATGGCAGGTGTCTACTTAACAGAGCCCCTCCTAGAGACACAAGTGCTCCAGCAGACCTTGTCCCCATACCAGGATCTCACTTCCCAGCTCTCCTTCCCTTGCTTGGACACCATTTTCACCTACACCTCCATCTCCAGTGGCTCGGCTCTGTATCATTTTTTATTAATTAATTAATTTTTATGGCCTGATCACAGTTTCCCCTCCATCCTTCCTCTCCTCCCAGTCTCTCCCTACAATCCTTCTCCATGCCCTCCATCCTCTCCTCCTTTCTCCTCAGAAAAGGGCAGGTCTCCCATGTATATCAACCAGTCATGGTGTATCAATTTGCGATGAGATTAGGCATTTTCCTGTGTAGAAAGGCTGGACAAGGCAACTCAGCAGGACGAATAGAGTCCCAAAATCATGTAACAGAGTTAGAGATAGTGTGTGCTCCCACTGTTAGGAGTCCCACAAAAGACCAAGCTACACAATTGTAATATATGTACAGAGAACCTAGGTCAGTCCCATGCAAGCTCCCTGGTTGTCAGCCCTGTGTCTTTTCTCCATTGCAATCCCCTGACTCCCTTTACAACCAATATCTGTAGAATTGATATTTTTTTACATATTTTTGGTGTGTGTGGTGTGTGTATGTGTGTGCCCATGTGCACACACACTTAAATGTGCACATGCCAGCCACTGAATGCATGGAGAGGTCAGAGGACAATTTTAGGGAGTCATTTTTTTTCTATCATGTGGGTCTCAGGGATTAAACCCAGGTTGTTAAAACTTCACAGAAAATATCAATTGACCATTAAACCATCTCACCAGCCCCAGGACTGACTTTTAACTTTAAACCATCATGCTTCATGGTCTCTGCTTTTATCCAATATACAAACATTCCTTCTGTTCTCTAACAGCGCAAATAAGACTGATATTCAGGACTGCTGACAGCAATTCCCCGACTTCTGGTATTCAAGTCACTATAAAACTCATAAAACACAAGCTTAGCTGAACTTTATCCTCTGGCCTGAGACAGCAGTGTCAACTATGCACTCTGGAATCACGAAGGACTTTGAAAGACACTGGCATCTGGTCCACAAGAGATCCTGACTTACCTGCTCTTGGTGCGATATGGGCATTGCTTTTGTTTGCTTGCTTGCTTGTTTCTGTTATTGTGAACTGAATCCAAGGTTGGGAACCTCTGTAATAGCTGCTCCTGCCTTCCACCAGCTAAAACTTAAGTCTTCTGTTTGGATTCCAGAACCATCTTCACCTACCACTGCAGAGAGTTCTCTACAGTCTATGTATCTAGGGACATGAACTTTCCTCAGAGACAGTTCCAATGGTTCTGGTTACACAGGCCCTTTCTCTTGAAATGTCAAGTACTTGCTGAGGAGACAAGGTTGGAGTACCAGGAGCTTTGTCATTCTCAGACCACAAATTTCTCCCCAAGCAAAGAGGGAAACTGGACACATGGATTAGAAGAGGAGGCAACACAAAGGGAACTGGAGCACTGTTCTCCAAAATGAGAAGCAAGAGGTGAAATAAACACAAACAAGACTTCTTACGTCCCCAGTGAAGTCTGTCTACACATGAAGAATTTTCCACATCTACGCTCTGACTCACTTGCAGAAGCAATATTTTTATACACCTTTTGGGGGCAATATTTCTCTGAAAAACTAGAGTTTAGACAGGAGCTCGGCCTAATAACTTAAGACCTTACCCAAAGCTTCAGAAATGCCAACCCCACAAGGTAGAGATGATTATTTCTCTCCTGCATTTTCTCCTGCATCATAGAGATGGGAGAAGCCTTCTAACCCTAGTCTTCCTTCAGACATCAGGAGGCTCACCCAGCTTCTCTGAGCATCCACATTCCCTGCGGTGTCTGTCTCTTTTTCTCCCTGATTTGTGGTCTTGGTCCATGTTGTCTACAGTTTTCAGATGTTCCCTAAAGGAGTTGCTACCTTTTTGTAAATAACCCACAAGGAGAATGGAATCGACCCTGTGTCATCACTATTAAATACACAGAAGGACAGTAACATCATTCATCTGTAGACTGCTGGGACTCAGGGTCTCTAGCGTAGAGAAAGCAGTGGCAGTGCCCTGTCACAAGAGCGGAAAGTTGGACTCTCCAACTCTAAGTTCTGACCTTGACCCAGTTTCTCTAACCATTCTAGCCCCCCCCCCGGGTCTCCATTGAATAAACTAAGTTGGCATTAGCATCTGTCACACAGGGACTTGGGAGTCTGTGATAATACAAGAGATGTGCTTGAAACAGGACTTTTCCAGGCAAAGCCACAAGCACCCTATACCTCAGGCCCTGAATCAGGGAATGCCAGACTGTTGGAGAAGGTGGGTGTATATACAGTAAAGCAAGAGCAGAGTTTGTTGGGGCTAGCACATTCCCACTCTGCTGCCTCCACTTCAGAGTAGGACTTGAGTAGATTTCTCTCCAAAGTCTGTGTTCACTGTGATTTTGTTGTTGTCTCTGGATGGAGCCAAGATCCCAATGTGCTCTCTGTTTTGCTGAGCTACTGTCTGACTCTCCTTGCTATTATAGAAGGAAGCTATAATGTGGAGACACAAGTAAAATTCTGGAAATACATACTGCCAGGGGGTGAGGTTGGGACCAGAGTTTGGATGCACTTTTTAAAATTAACCTATTCTGTGTATTTAAGCAGAAATCCATTAACAAAGAAAGTCAAAAGTCTGTGCTATCTGTAGATGTATATAGATTTGAATGGGGCAGTGAAGGCAAAAATCATTCATATCACTCCGCGGGATTTCTCTAGTGAAGACGTCATCATTGCACTGTGAAGGACAAGCCAGACATGCGACTAGAGATGAGACACCAGACCCAGCTTCTCGGGAGCTTTCCTCAGCTCCCCTACAGAAAAGTTCCTTTTTTCTAATTGGTAATTTTTTTAGGTTAGAATACACAGCTATGGGTGACATCAGGACATTTTCACACATACTTGTCTTTTTATTTTGTTCTAATCCCACCCCACCTCCAAATACCGTCCTCCTTGCCTTCTTCCTGCTCCTGGCTCATTCCTTTTCTCTCTCTAGATTAGTCTCTCCTTCTGCTTTCACACCACATGTATTCCATTACCCTCTTCTTTCCCTGTCCCTCTCATAGCCTTTTCCTTTCCGGATCCCCTGTCTAGTTTTGTGACCTACAAATACACTAAATAATATGCATATTTATACATGCATACATACATATTAATATTAACATAGGTTTTTCAGGTGAGGGGAAATGTGTGATTTCTAAGACACACATAGGCATCTAACTGTGAGAGCCTCTGTTACAGCAGGGCAGTCCCCTACAGTGAGGTGACAGATGTCAGGGCATCAAAGACACTTAGATGACTTTAGGAATGATAGCTAGATGCTCTGTGAGGTCAGCCTCCTTCTCTGAATCCACTTCCACAATTTCCTTCCACTGCACTGGCATGCATGTTCTGCATGAAGGAAGGTGTCTGAGAAGATCCCATCACATGGACCCATTGTTCGTGTCATCATCAATGTTTAACATTACTACTAACTCTACATGACCTCAGTTTGTAGATGAATTAAAGTAGGCTTGTTTTTGGTAAGATGTTGTGACTGTATGTTTAACTGATATTAAAGATGCAGGGGGTGAGATTTACTCCATTTTTTAAAAAAAAAATTGTGTAGGAGTGTTGACCTGTTTATATGATTAAGTGTAACATGCGTGAAGCTCCTACAGAGGCCAGATGAAAGGGCTGGGTACCCTGGAACTGGAGTAACAGGCAATCGTAATTAGCTGCCACATAGGTGCCTGGAACCAAACTTAAGTCATATACGAGAGCAGCAAGTACTCTTACCCTCCGCACCACCTCTCTAGCCATAACTACCAATTTTTTAATAACCACTTTATGCATATTTCTACAAAGCTATTATATGTTAAGTGTATAATTATATAACACATTGAATTTTCCTGTAAGAATTAGATGATTAAAAACTAGTTTTCTGATTAAATCTTATTATTACATGGCCAAAAATGTACTAAAAATGGCTATTTGTTTAAATATACAAATAAACACATCAATGTCAGACAAATTGTATACAAACAATACTTATTTTCAATTCAAAGATCTCTATTATAAGAAACAGATAAAGATCATAAAATATAAACCAAAAAATACCATGCTACCTATAGTGGTAGTTTATAATCTTATTGTTTTTCTTAGAGAGAAATTCAGGTAAATTTTAGTACCCTAAGCATCTGAAAATTGTTTGTCAAGGCTCCTTTAAGTGGAGATCATTTCTCTAAGCAAACAGTATAAATATTCCTTCACAATTACTGCTCTGACCACAATGATACCTCAAGTAGGTAGAGTTGGATTCAAAAAATGTTTGATGGTGGCTGTGCTTTAACAAAAAAAAAAAAAGCTACGAGACTCTGACCCCTGAAATTCTAAAATAAAAGAGCCAGGAGTCAGGCATCTCCCAAACTCCGCCACCTACTGAGGCTACTTCAGGCCAGGCTTATAGTCACCTAATTCAGCCACAATTTTCTTCTCAATTCAAGAAACACTCTCATCTTAAAGAGATATCATGGTATCAAATCTGGAGGCCAATATAAGGGACCATGTCCCAAGAACACAGAGTTCAGTTTCCCCAGATTCCATGTCACAACACGGCAGCCATTTCAGGAAGTTGGTACAGTAACAAAACAAACTCATGACAAATATAAAGCAATATCAGGCAGCAGGTTACAGCAAAGTGGAGAAAATTCTGCTCTGGGCTTCAGATGCTATCTGATGACATCCCATACCTCTTCCTTATGTTAGCTAGTTGTCTGCTCAGTTAATAACATTCCAAGACATTTCACCTGATAGTCACAGGGGTGTTCGTTCAGACACAGAGGTGAGCAAGGAATTGCTACTAGGCTAAAGATAACCCAAGATAACCCGAGATAAATTGTAATTAGGCTCTGGACCTGCAGCGTTGCAACCTTGCCATGGTTATTAAGGTCCTAGTAAGTCAATTGGCTCGTGGAAGCTTCAAGGTAAAGCATAACTCCCATCTAGGAGGTGTCATTCACATTCTATTCCTCAGTGGGACAATGGTTATGGCTTTCTTTGACACGCAGAGCTACATATGTGTAAGCATGCTTTCTCTTCATCATCATAGCAGGAAAACACCCACCTAGCAAGATTAGAGCTAAAGAGTGATCTATCAACGGTGTGAGGGGTTTTTTTGGCCAGACTTGAAAAAAAGTGAAGAAAGTGTGTGAGGCAGAACCATTTAAGCTCTTTCTACCTTTGCTCGAGACTCTAGCAGCCATTAGTAGTGGCCATTAGCAGGAATAGAGAAAATGAGAAAGAACCTTTATGCTTCTGTAAAGATATTCCAAACCCAGTTTCTCTCTTGAATAATTACTCCTAGCTCTGTCTGACTTTCCTCGTTTGGTCAATCTGCTTTCAGTGTCTACATCCAGCCCTCTTGATCAGAAAACATTTCCTCAACTGGAATCTATGATATAATTTGGGGTGCATCCTCTACCCCACACTGACCCCAATCAACCCTCACACCCTCAAGCCCTGTTTACAGCCACAGTTGACATCCAGACTATGAGCATCTAGAGGCTTATACATATACATATAATACAAAGCCTGAAAAACATCAGCAACCAATGGAACTTCTAAAGTGTTGCTTCATCATCTCTTCTGAGACCCTTAAGGTGGCCTAAAACACGTGGGTTTTGATAAAGAGAATTGTTGGAACAGCTTGTATTTGAAATAGAGAAAAACAAGAAAAGCTTGAGTTTGCAAAACTCAACAAGATACAAGAAAATGTGTGGGGAAATAAAAATTATTTTGTTTGTAGCATTTGGCTCAGGCAGCACCATTTTTCTAACGTGTTGAAAAATGCTTAACATTCCTGGAAGATTTAACAGACAGTAGACACTGTCCTGGGTACTATATATGAATTATCTCATTTCATTTTCATAAAAGCTTCATAAGACAGACATTATCAGCTACTCATTTTACCTTGGGAGAAACTAAGGTAACAGATGTCTTGACCCACCTGTTTTAAATCCACTAACGAGAAGCCAAGAGTCCAACTTGGGCATTCAGGTTTCACAATCTACCCCCATTAGGCACTTGACTGTACTGCCCCTGCTCCACCAGAATGATAGGAGACCTCAGGAAATGGCTCAGTGGGCTTTGGAATTCAGGCTTCAGACACATAGATCTCAGATCTTTAGAGTTCTATAAACAAAGGGACTTATTTACTAAGCAACCTAAATTCACAAGTTACAACAGAAAACGACTATTCTTTCTCATCCTCATATTCTCAAATCTCCCTCCCTTAGACTAAATCTAAAATATATCACATAAAGTCCTGGTTCTTCTTGGAAAATAAGAAGGGTTTCAGCCATTTTGCGCTCCTCAAAATTCTCATTTCACCGTCAAAAATATCTAGTGCTGTAGAAAGCCAATTTTCTGCACCTCATTCTAGGATGAAACTGCTGCTTGCCTTCTCTGGTGGTTTGATTCAAAATGGCTCTCACATAGGCTCATACACGGTGGCACTACTAGGAAGTGTGGCCTCGGAGTAGGTGCAGTCCTGTTGGAGGAAGTGTGTCATTTAGAGTGGCTTATGAGGTTTCAAACGCTCAAGCCAGGTCCACTGACTCTGTCTCTCTGTCTCTCTGTCTCTCTCTCTCTCTCTCTCTCTCTCTCGCTCATACACACACACACACACACACACACACACACACTACTGACTCTCTCTTCCTGCTGCCTGCTGATTCTGAAGCAGAACTTTTGGCTACCTCTCCAGCACCACGCCACCATGCTTCTTCCTACCATGATGGTAACAGACTAAACCTTTTCAGTTCTTTCCTCTACCTCTTCAGTTTTTCCTGAGACATGACTATTTCAATCAGGAAAAGAGTCACCAACCAATTTTGGAAACTATCTCTGAAGACACTGCTTAGGTAAGCAATCACTCTACCTTGGAAGGTGCCGACATGAGACATTGATCTGGTTGCTTTCACATGAAGACAAAACTGAGAAAGGATCAATGCTAATATCTTTTTATACAAGGGACCAAGTGTGTGTAAAAACTGGAGGGAGCCACTAGTGGTGAAGAACTCCTGGAATCAGCAGCAGACAATTAATTAGCTATTAAGGTACAGAATGGCTGTAAGGCCTGAGAAGCTACGGTGAGTCATGAGGATATTGTCAACTGTGTCCCCAAAACAGCCTCACCTGAGACCAAGAGAGTCAAAAGACTTGTCTCAGATGAGAGGGAAGCCCTTAAAATCAATTATGCAAAAGGCATTCCTTCATTACAAAACTCAAAGTGGCCAGTGTAAATCTCTGTGAGTTCAAGGCCAGCCTTGTTCTACAGCCTGGTCTACACAGAGAAACTCTATCTGGAAAAACAAAATTTAAAAAAAATGTGAACATAGTTGTGGTAGTCATTGCCTAGCCAATCACAAACAAAACTAAGAAAAATGCTTAGACCTCCATGTAGGCCAGCAGTTTCTACAGGCAATCAAGTTTGCTTATCTTAATAAGACCAGAAAGTAAATTATATCCAGGAGTCAGGAAACATCTGATCATAACCCTTTTCTTCTGCTCCTTTTCATATGTTCAAGATTTAATTTGCTTACTTGGGGCAAGAAAATGATTCAGATAGCAGATAGTTTTGTAAGCTGCCCACACAGAACTGCACAAGGTCAGAGCATAAATAAATAGATCTTCCTAGGCTGGTACTGCAATCACTTCCTCTCAGAATGGAAAGAAGCAGGGTGGTCAAGAAAAGCATAAAATGTGATATCAGAAACATCTAAGTTCATCTCACCTGGTGCTGTACCAGTTGCCTCACTCTAGCCAAGTCTGTGTCTTCTCATAGACTTGTGAATTTGACAGAACGAGGTTTCCTCCCTGGACTATGTTTATCCCCAGCCCCTCCTTGATGGCCAAGCCCACACTAAGTTGCTGGAAGTGAGAAGTGTCTTTAAAAATGTTTCAGACAGGCTCTTTGAGCAAAATTCTTCACATGCCATAGGCTGAGTGATTAATCTGATTGTCTTGTAGCTGCTTGGTGCTTCATTCCCTCTGCCCACATTGATCCACAGCCCCAGACAATTGTATGTATGCATCAAGAGAGTGGAATAGGACAAGCCCAGTCAAAGGATAAAACACAGCTAAACACCAGATTAGCAGCTGAGTGTTTGTGGAGCAAAGACGTAAGAGAATGTTAAGAGCTCATGGACACAGGTCCCATAGGAGAATTCTCTTCCATAGTACAGGAGAAGGGAAACCACATAGAATTGAACATGGAGATCAGCTCTGGTCACTGTGGGTATATATGATGAGAGGAACACAAAAGAATAGAGACTGATTCTTTATAAAAAAAATGGACAATAAATAGAAAGGAGAAGTCATTTTATGATTATTAAATCAAAACATTCTTTGAGCATCCCAAGTTTATGACGTCCTGGGTCTCTTGTATGAAAACCCACAACTTTTGGATAAATTAGGAATACTCATAACTAACAATATGAAATAGAAAAAAAACCTTAAAGTTGTGAAATTTTCCCTCTCTTGTAAAGATTTGGGTAAAAATTATAAACTAAAACAAAACAGTATGTTGGAAAAACAGCTCAGTGGGTAAAGTGTTTGTCCTGCAAATATAAAGACCTGACTTTGATACCTAGAACCCACATGGTAAGTATTAGGGAAGTCATGTACATCTGTAATCCCTCAGAGCTGTGGAAGTAGATACAGGTGGATCCCTACCAAAGCAGCGAGTTTCAGGATGAGTGAGACTCTGGACGATTAGGAGAAGTGAGACTCTGTGTCAAAAAAAGAAAAAAATAACACACAAAATGGACGGAGACTAAAAAGGTGAGTCAGCTGTTAAGAGTGCTGGCCAACTCTTCCAGGGGACCTAGGATTAATTGTCAGCACCCGTGTGTGGTTCACAGCCTTTTGTAATCCCAGTTCCAAGGAAGGGATAAAATGCCCTCTCTGGTCTCCAGGGCATTTACACATGTGGTGCACAGAACCAGGCAAAACTACCCACCCATGCAAAACAAAAAATAAAAAATGTATTTAAAGAGAAGCCAAGGTGATGGCAATGAGAACAATGCCTAAGGTTGATCTCTGGTCTGTACTTACATACACCCCACACACAGACAGACACAGATATGTATATACATACATATAATAATGATTAAATTAATTAAATAAGAGAAAGGAAAGCAAGAGACACAATCAAGATTATGTATTCTGACCATAATTCTGAGGAACTGTCATGTGAACACAACGTAACAGAGTATAAAAAGGCCCACAGTAGAAATGCTTTGCTGATCATGTCGAACCCTGGCAGAGGCCAAAGCATAGGAAGATCCAGTTGTCAAAACAGTATTGAGGGACAAGAAAGAAACAGAAGTAGAGGAGGTCCCAAGAAGTCCACCTGAGGTCTTCCCTAAGATTCCCACCCCCCAAAAGTGATGTCTTCAGACACGCCTCCAGAAGGGGGTGTTAAAGGCACCTAAGGGGCCAACCAAAGACTTCTCAGAGGAACGAGCTGGGTAGTGGTGCTGATGAGGCCTGCAACATAAATTCACCAAGTTAGCACTCCAGGATTCCATGTGTCAGTGTGTCATGGGTGTATGTGTGTGTAAAGGAATAACAGCATCAGAAAATAAGAAATGAGGCCACATAAGAAACAAACTGATTCATGATAAACCCAAACTAAGGCAAGAAATATTCTCTACATTCCTTGACTACAGAGTTGAGCACAGAGCCACAGCCTCATCCACATCATCTGAATTTCAGCAGGAAGCTGTCACGTGGCTGCATGAAGATGAGTGTGGTTGCCTGCCCGTGGAGAGGAATGGCAGGGCCACCATGAAGCAATGATTTTTGTCTTCCTTGCCAACGTCTTAGAAGCCAGTGTTATCAATTTTTTATCATACATTTGGAAGTAATGATAGAAAAGAAGAAAAATAAACATTCCATTTTAATATAGGATTGAACTTCAAATTAGTTTTATGTTTACAAAACAGATTATTTAAAGAAAAAAGGTGTTTATTCTGTGGGAAAATTGAGCTCCCACCCCCACCCATTGGTACCTTGTTTGCACACTATACACCAGGATAGTGAGACAGGAAGTTAAGATCATTACAGAAAACAAAGAGGGTACATTTCCACAGAGCCCTGATGGACAGTACTTGAAACTCATTTTCTTGTCACGTGAGCTAGCTGATCTTGAAGATTACTGTGGGTTCCATATTTATAATTATAACATATTATGAAAAGATTTCCTTTCCGGAAATGAGTTGTATATCCAGTGTTAACGTATGAGAGTAAATTACATAGTTTCAACAAAATAGCTTACATGGAGTGCTAATGAAATCATAGGCCAAGTTCTTGTCCCCACTGTGACCATTGAAGTATTTTCTCCAAAGTCATATAGTGCTGTTCTGGTTCCTTTCTATTGCTGTGATAAAACACTCTGACCACAAGCAAACTGGGGAATGAAAGGCTTATTTCTTTTTAGACTTCTGGATTATAGTCTATCACTGAAGGAAGGCAGGAATAGAGCTCAAGTTGGAACCTGAAATAGAAACCATGGAAGAATGTTGCTTGCTTTCTCACTCTGACTCATTGACACTGATGCTCAGCTAGCTTTTGCATATAGCCCAGCACCACCTGCCCAGGAAATGATATTGCTTCAATCATCAGTCAGGCAACCCCTCACAGACATGCCCACAGACCAATCTGTTAAAGACAATCACTCTATGGAGACTCATTTTTCAGGCAATTCTAGGTTGTAAAAAGTTGATAATTCATGTTGCGACAGTTAGTAAGCAAAGACGGAAGACCAAAGTATGGGACACCAATTCAAATTTCCCCATATAGAGACAGAAAGAACAACATTTAAATTTTCTCCATGTAGAGTTACACATGGTGAGCTGTGCCCAGGGATTTTGGAGCTGTTGCAAACTACTTCAGCATTGCTCAAGCGTCATTTCTTGCTGTGGGAATGGGCGTGGCATCTTATATTATAAATTGATGCTCTTGGGCATGGCATCTTATATTATAAATGCCGACATACAGTGCGTGCTCACTCTCTCTCTCCTGGTTCCTGTTCACTGCTCATGCAGAGGACTGTGATCCATGAGTCTACCCCTAAATAAATAACCCTTATTATACTCAATTCTGAGCTAATGTGGAATTATTTTATAGTGTCCATCATCAATTCTTCATCAATGTTCTTCTCCAATTTTACTGAAGAAGGATGGGGTGACAGAATTTGGATCTGAAAGGATATCCCAGAATGTCCATGTATTCAGAATTTGGTCTCCAGATGGTGGCAGTATTTTAGGAAGTTCTGGAAACTTTAGAAGATGTGACTCAGTTGGAAGAAGTTAGTCATTAGGTATGACCCATTAGGGATATATTTTTATGCCCCCCTCCTCTTCTTCCTGTCTTATGAGATAACTGTCCTATGTCACAGACTCATGCCAGGATATGCTACCCCTTCAAATTGACTGTAGATAGAACCCTCAGAAACCATGAGAAAAAGAGTAAATATTATATAGAGAAAAGATAACATTTTTAATTAGGAAGAACTTAGCAGAAAAGATTATTAACTAAGAACTTGGTTTGGAAGTTTAGTGGGAGTGGGCTAATTTATTGATAACTTGCTGTCACTGCAATTCCCTGAAACTGTGGCACTGAGACATTAAGGAGGAGAGAGAGGAGGGGAAGGGGAAGGAAGTGGGAGTCATGGGAGAATCCCAAAGGGATGAAGAGAAATATCCAGGCAAGCGGCCAGCTTGGGGCTGCAGGAAATGCTTTATGTCCAAGGACTTAGAGTCCAGATTGTACCTAAAAATTTCATTTCTTTCCATTAATCTGCTGATAAGGATCAGGCACAAAAAAGAGAATTTCATGTACCCTTTTATGCCCAAGGAACCAAGCTGCACTGTCTTTAGTGTCATAGTGTGGAATCTAGAATCATAAACGAAAAGGAACTACTACAAGGTACACACTGAAAAAGATAGATTTCCAGATCTGTAGGAGTCTGTAGATCTAATCAAACCACTTTATTTCATATATGGCAAATCTGATAGCCTGTACCTTGCCAAAGACACAGAGGTCTTACTGCTAAAGCCAGAGTGTGAACATTTTCTTGCTCTAGTCCATGTTCCTCCTTAGTATAGAGTACGTACAGGCTTATCTTTGTTGGTATAATTAACCCAAAACTTGTGGTTATAACTACTTTGAGGGGACACGATTTTACTCATATCTTCCTCTATCCTGCATCAACCATCCATGTCACCCAAAGGCAGTTTACTATTGCTGAATGTTAAGAGAGAATGTTGTTTATTAAATAATATCACTATCTCAATGAGACACAGATTTATCATTTTTAAAAAAATTGTGTGTGTGTATACACATGTGGGTCTATATGTGTAGGCAATATTACCCTCTGTCTTATTCCCTTGAGATGAGGTCTTTCAATTAACCTGCAACTAGGCAGGTGCTCAGTAAACTCCAACAATCCTCCTATCTCCATCCATCTATAGCACTGGGGTTGCAGGCTTGTGTGCATGGCCATACCCTGTTTCTTTTTTAAAATATGGGTTCTGTGGGTCTGAACTTATAATTGCATAGCGAGTACTCTTACCTGTTGAGCTATCTCCAGTTCCAACACTATTAGTTTTAATTTGTATTCATAATGGAAAATGTATATGTTTATTGTGGACAATTTTAAATAGTGATAAGCAGAAGAAAAGAAAATTAAAATTAAAATTATCTTTTTAGAAATATTATACCCTTGGGAGCCAGCAATAACCCACAAATACTGTTTTGATGCCGCATTCCTCTGCTAAAGTGATACATGTGATTGGCTGATTTGTTAGGTTTTTGGGTTTGTTTTAAAGGTTTTCTAAGAATTTCAAACATGTGCACAGTGTAGTTGGACCTATTCACCCACCCCTGACTTCTCCCCCAACTCTTCCCAGATTCATGACCAAGCTTCAAACCCTCCCAACTTCATATACTCCTTCTTTCCTAACTCACAGACCCATTTTGGGTGGCATCTGGAGAATGGTTGACCTAGAAAACACACTATTAAAGTAAACCTATCTTACATTTCCTAAAAACTATCAACCACCAATAACTCCTCAGGTAGGGATGGGGACTTGGGAGGCATTACTCATTCCATACTAGAATGTTAACTGGCTTGGTCTCAAGCAGGGATGCCTCATTCTGTATAGACAAACAGCTCTAATATTTTTCTATTTTTCCAATCTATTTTTTACTCTAGTTATATATAATTTTTAATCTTACTGTTTGAGAAGATAGAAATGATGCAATTTCTCTTTTGCAAACAAAGAAGCATTTGTATTATACGATAGCAGACCAAACAGCTCTTTTATTTCCATTTTGGTATGAACTATGTCTCTCTCTATTAAGTCTACTTCTGGGAGTTTGCCCTCTCAGACATCATTTTCTCTTCCACTTTTCACTTTTGGTTCCTTCCAACTGCTTTCCCCTTCTGCTCCCCTCTTAGAATTTGGCTACAACTCCTATCAAAAAGTATTATAAGATTTTTTTTCCCATGGACCTTAAAGTTCAGAAGCCTTCAAGCCTTGCAGTGTCTGATACTTAGCTAAGAACAAAGGTGAGCTTTAGATTGTCCAGAAACGGAAAGCATGAAGTCAAATGCCCCTGGTCCATTGTCACTATGATGATAAATATTACTTCCAGATCATGATATCTTTGTCTGGAATAGAAATATTAATTAACATTTTAAAAAGTTCTGGTACACAGTAACATCTTCCTATTGACAAATAATACATTTATTTCCATTGAATAACATATGTAAACGTTGATAATAAAACGTCATCATGGGCTTATTCTTCTAGAGGGCCCAAATCCTGTTGCCAGTACCCATATTTGGCATTTCATGACTGTCTATAGCTCTAGCTCCAGGGATATAATATTCCCTTCTGGACGCTACAGTCACCTGCATACACAGACACAAACACAGATACACACACACACACACACACACACACACACACATCAAAGTTTAAATTTAAAAACAGTGGAAATGACAGAAGATAGACAAGCAAGCTTCTATGACATGCAAATGCACAACGGAAACTCAACCCAATAAGCAGATGAGGTGGGAACTCACCAGGATGGCTATGGGAATGAATGAGTCTGAACTTGGGTCTTCTCAATGGCTCCATGCCATGAACCTAACAGCTCAACTATGTGATGTAATCCCACAATTCCCTTGTCACCTACATGAGTTGCTGGGTAGAGGAGAGAAGGAATTTATATACTTTTTCTCTAGGATAGAGTCTAGCCTCTGCAATTTGATTCCTCTTCCCTTTCCCTTTTCCAATTACATTACTCATAAAAAACTTTTAAAATTAATTTTTAAAGTTAGCAAAAATGTAATGAATTTCATTGTGGCATTTCCATACATGTGTGTCACCATACTCTGTTCAGATTATCTCTCACAAGGCTGTCACCAAAGCCCTTTTCTGTCTAAATAGACAACAATCCTTAAGTTTTTATGGCACATGTATTCAATTACCCTCTCTCCCCCATTTAGATCTTTTCCTATATTCTCATGATTATCTTTTTATTTCATAATCCACACACAGACATATATAAGTAAATATATATGCAGGTAATACATGTGCTCACACAGAAATACATATGATGAAACATGGAGAACTTGACTTTCTCAGTCTGGCTTATTCAACCTGACATAATATTTTCCAGTTTCATCTATATTCCTTTGCATGGCATTGATGTGGGAGTGTCATATATCAATCTGTTGATTTCATTGGTTAATTAAATAAAGAAACTGCTTGCCCTGATAGGTTAAAACATAGGTGGGAGGAGTAAACAGGAGGAAGAGGAAGTGAGGTAAGACTCCTCAGACAGACTCGACAGCTCTGCTCTCTGGAGCAGAGACGCCAGGCTCCGCTCTCCCAGGCAGCTCCGACCCAGGATGGACATAGGCTAGAATCTTCCTGGTAAGCGCACCTTGGGGTGCTTACACACATTATTAGAAATGGGCTAGTCCAGGTGTGAGAGTTAGCCGAGAAGAGGCTGGATATAATGGGCAAGCAGTGTTTAAAAGAATACAGTTTGTGTGTTGTTATTTCGGGCATGAGCTAGCAGGTGGCTGGGGTGCTGGGGATGCAGCCCCGCCGCTCTTATTTCAACATGGCATGATTTCATTTTTCCTTTTGGCTGATTAAAATTCCATCATATATGTATGCTTCGTTTTCTTTATCCCTCTATCTGTTAATGGACATGTAGTTTGGGTTTGTATCTTAACTACTGTAAACTGAGTATCAGTAAACACAGATGTGCAAGTATTACCATGATATTTTAACTTAGGTTTCTTCAAATATACTACCAAGAGTAGTATAGATCTGAGTGTCCTGGTGGCTCTATTTTCAGTTTTTTTTTTTTTTTTTGAGAAAACTCCACTCTAATTTCCACAGTGGCTGCACAAGTTTACACCTCCAATAGAAGTATAGAATGGTTTTTCTTTTCCCAAAACTTTTGCCAGAATTTTTTTTTCTGGTTGGTTTTTGCTTGTTTGTTTATAATAGTCATTCTGACTGGGGTGAGGTGGAATGTCAAAGCAGTCTTAATTTTCATTTGCCTGATGGTTGAGGACGTTGACCACTTTGCCTGTATTTGTTGTCATTGGATTTTTTCCTTAAAAACCGTTGATTCCATTAATTAACCCATTTATTGTTTGGAAGATTTATTTTATTGATGTTTACTGGTAAAGATTTCCTCACGCTCTGTACGGTGTCTGCTGTCTCCCCTCTATAGATTGTGTCCTTTGCTGCATAGGAGCTTCTGAATGTCGTGAGATTTCATTTGTCAGCTCTTTGGGTTATTTCCTGCACTGTCCTTTTCAGAAAGTCCTTGCCTGTGTCTGTATTCTGAAGTTTTTAGTCTGCTTCTCTCTAGCCATTTTGTATTTTACACCAAATGTCAATTACATTCAATTTCTTGTGAGCAAGCCACAGAGACAAGTGCCGCTGTCTCCTGACTCCTGTGAGGCATCTCTAGTAATACAGCAGTTCTGGAAGGCAGTGCAAAACTCAAAAATCAGGGAAGGTCTCCTTAGCCCAGAAACTAGGACAATTAAAAGTTCAGGTAAAAATGTTTTCCAAATGTTCATTCCACAGGGAACTTAGGAAGAAAGAGGTGGGGTTGTTGAGAAGCAGCTAGGGGAAGAATAGATAGTTTTTAAGGTAAATAATTGCCCTCAAGAGATCCCTAAGTTCTGCAAAGTTATCAGCTCAGACTGATGGAGTCAAACCTCCACACCCAAGAAGAGGAAGCATGGTGCTTTGAGGACTTCCTAAGAGGTGAGCCACCTGCCCAGCTAAAGTGACACTTGTGCATGAGGTTAGCACTCAACTCCGGGAGTTCCTTACAGGGAGAGAGTTCAGAGCAGGCCTTGAGAACACAGAGCCAAAGGTTACACAGCCAACATGACTCATAGAACCTCTCACTGGTTGCAGTTGGAGGCTCTTTGAGTTCCTCTGTGACTTATTGATAAAACTCATTTATTTCAGGCTACTGAAGAGTCCTTCCAGGTCAGTTACCGAACAATGCATTATTCAACAAAATGCTCAGACTACATGGGCAGGAATTTGCAGAGTGAAATAGTATAGATCAATAATTATTTTCTAGATATGAAGCATCTGCCCTGTGTTGGAACAGGAAGGAATGGAGGAGGTACGGGGTTGGGAGAATATCCAAAGGCAGTCTGCCTTCTATAAAAGGGAAAATGGTGAATTTTCTCAGTGTTTGGAAGAATAAATCTTATAAGATGAAGGAAAGTTTAATCTTTGATCTGATATAAAATTTGTTACTATTGGAATTTTCACCCTAGATTTTTATCAAGATTTGACTTTTGAAGCTTATAATAACTTTGACTTAATCTAACAGTTTCCTAGATATCTAATTGGATGACCAAAATATTATTTCCTTGGTTACTGGTATTAAAAACTATAAGTGTCATTTATTGCCATCACCCCAAGCAATTGTATGTTCAGTCTGAATGTTTCAATCATTTTATTAGCTATGCATAGAATGTAGAAAGATCAAATAATTTATTTTTACTTTCTTGGGTGCTTTGAATTATAATTTATGCAACTTAACTTATCACAAACCTTTAGGTCTACAAGATATTTGAATGTTCACTAAATCTAACAACAGATAATAATGCATATTTCAAATACAGCAGCTAATCAGATGATATGTAAATAGAATTTAACTCTTGCTGCAAGCAGGTCTTATGGTACTATAACTTCAAAGGTATCTTCAAAGAGACAAAAATATTAGCTCTTTCATTTCTGCTTCATAGCTACTGTATAAAGTATTTGTGCTGCTGTGTAAAGTATATCTACTGCTTGCAGGCATAGTCAGTCTTTCATCAGCTACTAGGAAGCTGCTGAAGTTTCCTCTGAAGGGTAAGGGTGTGTGATTCATTTTTGTCTATTCTCCATGCCAGAATGAGCTTCTGGAGGGGGGGGGTCCTGTTTTAATAGTGACACCTGGAACTCAAGTTCCTGCTGCTGACCAGGCCCTACCAAGTCCTCACTAAACGGTTGAGAAGTTGGAAAAATAAAATTCTCTAATTGTCCAAAAGTGCTCAGAACAAAGTCATCTATCAAGAAAAGAAGTTTAATCATGGCCTAAAACAGACATCAAGATGTTACTGGTGAGTTCATGCTGTGTGTGAAGAGTGGAACTACACACTGTGTGATGGACTCTAACAATCTCTGAAGTGTTTGCTGCACCAACTCTGTAATTAGGTTTAGTCACTAGCATTTATTGCAGATCATCTGGGGGCCATATTCTGTTAACATCTAGGACTTAATAGCACTTGTGCCTACTGTCAGTTCTCCTTATATTGTCAGGCAGAGTTGAGCTCAGCATTGTGGGCTTTCTGAGTGTAAGAAGAACACCTTTTACCATTTTTTTTGAGTCCTTAGCAGAAACAAGTTTGTTTTCATTAATCAGTTCATCTGGTGTATATACAAAACCTCTGAGGGAGACAAAAATTGTCATTCACACATTTCAGATGAAGAATCTGAAGTTATGGAGGTCAAGCGATGGACTCCTGATACAGGCAGACTAGAATTCGAATTTCCTGACTTCTCATTCAGAGCTTTGTCTGTTCTCCAAAACACATCTCTGTTGGGCAGAGTCAGCCATCTAAGATGCCCAGGAGTCTCTTTTTCTCAGGCATATCAAAAACACTCCATCTCTCAGGCAGGCTGCCTTAATCTTGGTCCCTAGGTGGATCCAAGACCTACACAGATCACCTCTCCCTGGCTCTTGGATTCCCTGTGCATAAAGAAAGGAGGTGGTCGGTCCTTTCATTTCTACACTTTTAACCACAGTTGGAAAAGAATCAGGGTCCTTCACACCAATCTGAAAGTGCGAATTCTGCCCGTAACAAGTGGCCTAGAACTGGTAACAGATCCAAAGTGAGACATTCCCTCTGCTGATTCCGAGGACAAATTCTGTGGACTGTCAAAAACTCCCTGGACACCTCCCTAGGTTCTGATGCTCTTCCCTAAACTCCACCGCTGAGAACACCACAGAGATACCTTCTGGCCAGAGACACCTTTGTGGTGAGTAAGGGAACAAGAGAAGAGAGGGTAACCGGGTGCTTTGGTCAAAGAACTTTATACATGCGAATAAAACTGAAAAGGGGTGAATGAAGTTTGAACTCAGGGTCAGAGGGGAGGGGAGGCAGGAGTCCTGCTCTATCCAGCACTCTCTTCTATCTTTCCAATTAGGTAGGGCTTCAGCCACTGTTAGTGGACAGGGGAAAAAAGGGTGGAATTATGTTCTTCAGATCTCACATATTTGATGCTGTGGCTCTGCTCTGGCTGTCTTAATTTTGATACCTTGCACCTGTCCTCTGTTTCGCTACAGTGATTCACATATACCAAAGTCATTGGCCTCCACCGAGGTCTGATTTTTAAATTTTCTTATTTTATTCTGTGGAACCACTGGTGTTTTTAAATGCGCACTTTCTTCCAAAAGGAAACCTCCTTCCAAACCCTTTCTACCCCACCCCCTCCCACCCATATCCCACTCAACCCCTTCCATCCCTGGTATTCCTCCTTCTACCTGCATATCAGCTGTGTCCTACCATCTCGCCTCCCTTACAACATCCTCCCCCAGTATCCCATTCTATCTTCCTGGCCTCTACAGATAGTTAAAGCTAAAGAGTCAAAGCTAGTATACACAGAAGAGAGACAGCACATGGCATTTGTGTTTGGGGGCCTAAGTGACCTCACTCAATATATTTTCTAAACTCATCCACTTACCTGAAATATTATAATTTTTTTCACAGCTAAATGTAATTCCACTGTGCATGTGTACCACATCTTTATTAACCATTCATTTGTTAATGGACATCTAGACTGATTTCATTTCCTAGCCATTGTTATTAGAGCAACAATAAACCTGCTACATTGCCCCAAATCAAGAAAATAATCCCCGCAACCGACACTCATAAAGGCAACCCTAATAAAATCAGTGGGTCACATACTCACAAGCAAAACACATGGAAGGAGGGGCGGGACTTGGGCAGAAGAAAGATTTGGTGAGTATGGAAATAAGATAAGAAAGAAGGGGGAGGCTTTGTTTAAATAATGTTATAAAAGTTGGGTGGTGGTATTGCACACCTTTAATCTCAGCACTCTCAAGGTAGAGCAGGTGGATCTTTGTGAGTTCGAAGCCAGACTTGTCTACAGACTGAGTTCCAGGACAACCAGGACTACACAAAGAAACCCTGTCTCTAAAAACCAAAGGGAGTGGAGAAGAACATTATATATGTCAATGAAATTAAAAGGAGTAAAAGAATAAAAGAAATAAATATCTAGCAAGATAAATACTTGAGAGAAAGAAATGCACATAAAGATTGAAATTATATTTTAAAAAATCTGATGGCACTGACTTTTACAAGGAACAGTTATTTACCACAGAGTGCAAACCCAGCTAGGTAGAGAGTTTTCCAATCCTTCAAGCCACTGTCCACCAAAACCTCCCTGCACATTATTTTCTCATCACTTAATCTTTAAACTGCACTGTATAGATTGCATATTATTGAGAAATAAAGAATAATATAATAATAAGAAGAAGATTCAAATGTAATTAACCAAGTCTAATCTTGGATTTTTCCATAGTACTTAACACAAGTATATTTATTTTAACTTCTGACATTAATCTCTATATCCCTAAATTATAAGATCCAAGAAAGAAAGTCCCATGTCTCAGGCAGACAGATACCAAATGCCCTGCCTGTTTTCTGGAACACAGTCGCTCTTTAATAGATGTTCATCTCAGGGGCATAAGTACCAGCACTGCTTCATGAAATAAAGAGCTCGTGAGAGGATTCCCTGCAAGGCTGAGACCTTGACTTACGAGAAGCATGAATAACAACAGAACTGGGATGTAGGAAATGATGCTAAAAATCCCTAAAGCATCCCTATTCTCACTGTATGTTTAATGGGAAGACGGGACCACTGCTGCCTCACATTGTAGGGCCTGCCTTTCTGTCCTCTTCACTGTCATTACTACCTTCCCCATGCCCATGCCTTTTCCCTGGCATTTGTTTTACTTTACTGTTTCTTTACTTCTACAATACTCTGTTCTTTTACCCCACCCTTGTTATGGATTATCTTTCCTACCACATTGATTGATTACTTGTTATGTAACAGTTATTGTACAGGGTGCTATAAATTAATGGACAAATCAGGAGTGCTTATTACACGTTAGTATAAGAAGCCAAGTCTCCCTTCCTCCCACAGTGTTTTTGTTGTTTGTTTGTTCAGCGGCCTCAAACACCCTTTGTAAGGCATACTGTTCTTGACCTCTGTTCCTCCTGAATGCAACTCCCACATGATAGGGTTAGAGAAAAGTGCCCCATGCCAGTCTCCCCTTACCCCACTGCCCCACCCCTTTCTTTTTCTCAATTTTCTCAGGGGAGTCATTTCAGTGTCTTCACAACTTCCTGCCCTAACCACCTAGGTTAAAGAACCAGGCTGTGTCCCAGCTCTAGTTTCAACTTTAGTCTAGGACATAGTGCGAGACTTATAATGATACCTTTACTTGCCTGTCTTTGAATATACTTCCTCCACTCCTGGTCAACCAGCCCAGCTGCTCCATGTGGAGAGAAAACGTGACCTGGGTGAGTGAGTTTATCCTGATGGGTCTCACCAGTGACAAGCACATCCAAGCTGGACTCTTTGTCCTCTTTGGGGCCACATACCTGCTGACTCTGCTGGGCAATGGACTCATCGTCCTCCTGATTGCACTGGACCCACGACTCCACCTGCCCATGTATTTCTTCCTCTGCCACCTGTCAGTGGTGGACATCTGCTACACCTCCAGTGGGGTCCCCCAGATGCTGGCACACTTCCTCATGGAGAGGAAGACCATCTCTTTTGCCCTATGTGGGATCCAGCTTTTCTTTGCTCTGACTCTTGGGGGAACTGAGTTCTTGCTTCTGGCTGCCATGGCCTATGACCGCTATGTGGCTGTCTGTGATCCACTACGGTACACTGTGGTCATGAGTCCAAGGCTCTGCATGGTTCTGGCAGGTGTCTCTTGGCTTGTGGGTGTGGTTAATTCTGCTGTGGAGACAGCAGTCACAATGCGCCTTCCCACCTGTGGGCACAACGTGCTCAACCATGTGGCCTGTGAGACACTGGCCCTTGTCAGGCTGGCCTGTGTGGACATCACCCTCAACCAGGTGGTGATACTGGCCTCTAGTGTGGTGGTGCTGCTGGTGCCCTGCTGCCTGGTCTCTCTGTCCTATGCCCACATTGTGGCTGCCATCTTGAAGATCCGCTCTACCCAGGGACGCCGCAAAGCCTTCGAGACCTGTGCCTCCCACCTGACTGTGGTCTCCATGTCTTATGGTATGGCCCTCTTCACTTATATGTAGCCCTTCTCTACAGCCTCTGCTGAGCAGGACAAGGTGGTGGTGCTCTTCTATGCTGTGGTGACCCCCATGCTGAATCCTCTCATCTACAGTCTGAGGAACAAGGATGTGAAGGCCGCTCTGAGCCGAGTTCTGATGAAGAACTTTGAGTCAAAGCATTGAATTAGGAGACAATTTTCTAAAGAAAAGGGTGTCCTTCTGAAGACTGTGGACAGGCTTACAAGTAGGTCATGTATGTGGCACACACCAATGCCTGTCATTGACTCTACTTTCCTAATCCCGACCAGCATTGGGTATGAACCACTCATGTGACCTCCTCTTAAGTGTGACTGTGTATGTGTGTAAGGGCATAGGTATCAGGACCTAAATCTACATAATGCTTCTTTGAGGTAAAAGAAAACAGAATTTTGTCTTAGTCCTTATTTTGACCCCTATTTTATTTCAAAGAAAATGAATCATTGCATCTTTAAGATGCAAATGCTATGCAGAAAGTTAAATGAAGTGTGTGTGTGTGTGTGTGTGTGTGTGTTTTCAATTGAAACAAAGAGAGAAAACAACACAGTATAATGGAAGGTTAGTTCGGACATCAGAGCTATGCCCACAACTTATCTTGTCAATACTCTAGTTCTTGGATGGCAAGATGTCTCTGTGGGTTAAGGTACTTGAACCCAAGTCTGGTGGCCTGTGTTGGATCCCTAGGATGAAAGAAAAAAATCTCAGTCTCACAAGCTGTACTCTGACTTCCACAAATCTACCATGGCACACTCGTACCTGCCACAACATACATACACCATTAATCAATCAATCAATAAACAAACAAACAAATGGTAGGGGTCTATTTCCTTCCTCAAGTCTATAAATATGTGTCTAACTTTTCTTCAGTCAATGAGAAAAGAAAATTATCAACCTCCAAGCTTCAAACTTGTCTGTGCTGCACAATCAACAGGCTCTAGTCAGAAGTACAGAAGCTGAGCTGAGGCTGGAAGTTGGTCAGAAAAGCACATGATGGGCGAGCATGAGAATCTGAGTTTGTTTGATGCCCATAACTGACATCAGATGAGGGCTGTGGGGCCTGGAGAGATGGCTCAGAAGTTACAAACCACTTCCTCCTCTCACAGAGTACCTGGGTTTGCTTCCAAGCTCCCGAAGGCAGCTAACAGCTCTCTGCAACTCCAATTCCAGGGGATTCCACACTCTCTTCCAGAATCTGTGGTTACCAGGCACCATGTGATGATATGCACACGTAAATGCAAAGCACCCATACACATAAAATAAAGAGAAAAGAAATGAAAACTTTAAAAAAAAAAAAAAAAACTTAAGAGATTGATATTGATGTGGTAGAATGCATCAATTGTAATTCAGTGGAGTGGCACAGAGAGTAAGATTCCCGATACCCACTGGTCAAGTGATTGGTCGCATAGGTGGATACCCAAGACACATGTCCTTACACACTGTACATCCACATGCACGTGTGTTCATGAACACACACACACACACACACACACACACACACATGAACATATACAGAGGAAAGTCCATGAATCACATGACTGATACATGGTCCAGCCCATTTTATTAGAGTGGAGACCACACACAGGACTGGTGACTGTTATGAAATCCACAGCTCTGGGCATGAGCACATCCCACAGGCATCCCATTTCTTCTTTCTCTTTCCAAAATTCAGGGAGGCGAATGGCAGGTCAGAAAGTCCCACATTAAGGACCTCAGATAGACGTCTAACAATTGTGTCTAACTGCATCCTCTTACTAACCCTTGGGAATGGATTCAGCACACACACATGACCAGAAGGCTATACTGCCCATACATAGTCAGGGTGATTAAGGTATTCCATAAGGAAAGAACTCTGTTTCTCCACCAGAAATACCTTAACAAACACCAAAAATAACTGAGTTCCAATCACCCAAGATGATAAAACAAGACAGTGATGATCTGATCTTAACTAATGTTTAAAACAACTTTTTTAAAACCATAATTAGATATCACTTAATAGATCTCGATCTTTCCAAAAAAACTAAATAAACACTATAGCATATTTTAGAACAATTCTAACTTTTAATGCCTGCATTGAAAATGGTTTGAGTAAAAGATCAGGACAGAACTGAGCAGACACTAAGTTTCTAGTTAAGCTTTTTGCTTCATTGACATTCAGCATCCCCATAATGTCATACAACCTCATGCCTTCCCAAATTTGGACCGTTCTTTCCAGACCCACAACAAATCACCATTCCAACAAGGAAGTCACTCCTTCTCCCCGCTCCTGACAAGTATGATGATGTTTTCCATCTACAGACTCATCAACTTTTAGGGTTTCGTATAAATGTAGTCATAAAGGATGTACGCTATTGTGTCTGGGCTTCTCACTTAGTAT
Source organism: Alexandromys fortis (assembly GCF_014885135.2). Lineage (NCBI taxonomy): Eukaryota > Metazoa > Chordata > Mammalia > Rodentia > Cricetidae > Alexandromys > Alexandromys fortis. Next base: position 283,169 of record NW_026068030.1, on the reverse strand, counting down.
AATGCCTTTTGTGTTCTATACCTGTAGAAATAAGAGTCATCTCACTTTTTCCTGACTGATTCAGAAACAAAATTTAGGGCTAGAAAAGATGGCTCAGCTGCTACAGGCAAAGGCTCATAACAAAAATGACAAAAATAAATCGATGTAATGTCAGCCATCAGATTCTCGACATGGGTCAAAAGAAGACAGCCAGTCTCTTTAACAAGTGGTTGCTGGGGATATTAGATACATGTGTAGAAACTGGAACTTGATTCTTATCACTTACACACTGCAGCGTCAATTCAAAATGGATCAAAAACCGTAACATAAAACCCAATTTATTTCAATTTCTCACACCAGGTCAGAGAAATAATTCTTTTATCCAGACTCCTGCCAAAATTCTCTGAGTATAAAATGAGCCATAGATCGTCTCATTACCTTAGAAACTAGAAGAGTAATTAAAAGTTGAGGCAAGAAGCTTTCAAAATGTTGATCCCAAAGGGGACTTTAGAAAGAAAGGTGGGTGACAGAGATGTAACTGAGGAAGAGTGTACAAGAATACACCAAGACAAAGTAATTGCTCTCTGGGGATACCTAAGCTCTGAAAGTTCTCAGCTCAGACCGACAAAGTAAAACCTCCGCGCCTAAGAAGACAAATGGCAAGTGCTTCAAGGACTTCCTAAGAGATGAGCCACAAGCCCAGCCAAAATGAATGGTGCACACCATGTGAGTACCAGCATCAATGGCCAGCCCAAAGAGAGCATTCAGAGGAGGTGGTGAGATGAAGGAGCACAAACCTTTGGGAGCTTCCAGGACTGATTTTCTAATCTCTAAGGTACTTTTTTTTTCTGGCTGCAGCTAGACATTTTAAAAATAGTGATTTAGATTATGTAAGTCATTTGACGGAGTCCTCCTTCCCAATCAGTCATCCAATACACAATATAACTGAAATGTTCTAAATACATAGATAAACACTCCTGGGACAAAGTATTAGAGCTCAATGGCTATTTTCTTGGCCTTGAAACATCTGTATTGTTGGAGTAAGAAGGAATGGACGAGAAAAAGGGTTTGTAAATGACCCAAAGGATGGTATGGAACCCATCTTTTCTAAAAGGTGACATAGTAAATATTCTCAACTGCCCAGTACCAATAGCATAATTTTTAAGGAACTAAAGTAGGTGTAATATTGATCCAGCTAAAAAAATATGAAACAAAAAACTTGTTAGTAAGTATCACACTGTAAGAATTATGAGAGATGGACTTTGGAAAGAGGCTCATATATCAGAGGACAAGTACTTTATCTTTGGACCAACTGGTTTTTCCCAGTACTAATGATATACCCTCTTTTTTTGTTTTTTTTTTAATTTTTTTATTGAGAAAAAGAAAAAAGTTTCCGCCTCCTCCCAGCCTCCCATTTCCCTCCCCCTCCTCCCACCCTTCTCCCCCTACCCCCACTCCTCTCCCCCTCCCTCTCCTGTCCAAAGAGCAGTCAGGGTTCCATGCCCTGTGGAAAGTCCATGTCTAGGAAGGTGAACATCCAAACTGGCTAGACTCCCACAAAGCCAGAACATGAAGTAGGATCAAAACCCCGTGCCATTGTCCTTGGCTTTTCATCAGCCCTCATTGTTCGCCATGTTCAGAGAGTCCGGTTTTATCCCATGCTTTTTCAGTCACAGTCCAGCTGGCCTTGGTGACTGTGATATGCCCTCTTATCCTTATTTCTTTAGTCCTTGGTCTTTAAGACAAGAAATTTCACTTACCAAACTCACCTCAAAAACAGTTATATGTGTGACCTAAATCCTAAAACAGGAATCTTAGTGGCCCCTCTTTTTAAATTTATTTTATAATTCATTATTTATGTGGGGACATAAAAATGGCATGCAAGTGGAAGTCAGAGGACAACTTGTATAGGGGTTGGTCCTCTCTTCTATATATGTGGATCCCAGGGATCAGACTCAAACTGTAAAACTTGGAGGGAGGCTCCTTCATCCATATTGATCTGTCTCTCACCCCTGGCCCTTACTTCTTGCTAACAATTTATATATATTTATATAATTTATATATACAGTATATATAGAGTTATGAAAGATCAGAGAATTGTTTTCCTAATATGCTGCCTTAAAATCCCATAAAGATTTTTAATATTAAATTTTTATCACATTAAATGTTTATCACAAGCCTCTCTAACTAGATGGAATCTTAATGTTTATCAAATCAAATGTGCTGAACTGAACAGGTGAAAAATAATCTATGCTACAGAACTGTGTAATTTAGCTGTGTAACTGATGAAAATTAGACAAAGATGAAATTCTGTGCAGGCAGAAAGTCAGGTCCCATTGTCCTACCATTCGCGCCACCACTTCCAGTTCAGAGGAGCAAACATTGGTTCTTAGTTCTACTTTGTAACTTCTATGTTTCTACTGCCTGGGACACAGTCAGGACCTGTCTTCAGTTACTGAGGCAATGTTGGGACTTTCTCTGAGTAGGGCATAGTGACACCATCTCTCCTTCTTCCTTGCAAGAATAAGTCTCTGGAGACAGAGGGCTCGTTCACCCTTATATTCTCTGCTCCTGCCACAGGTCAGGTCCTAGCCAGTACACAGCATATGTTTATCAATTTCAGAAAGGCAAAATGAAATTCCCTCATTATTCTAAGAAGCTGAGAACAAGACTATATATTAAGAAGAAGTTGGTCCTTTTATAAAACCAACATCAAAATATTACTAGAAGAAACAGATGCTGAGTTCATTCTTTATATAACAGTGGTATGGACACTGATTATACATAGATTCTGCCTTGGTTTCTGAAATATTTTGAAACATGGCTTTTGCAATTAAATTTGGTCATTAGAAGTTATTGTAACTGACCTTGTGTCCCTCCCCTATTCTGTTAGCGTTCTGATCTCCTGGACTTCCTACTGCCACTTGTCCTCATGCTCATAGATAGAAAAGTGATGTAGACTTTCTGAGTGTAGGAACAGTGCCCGGTAGGGAGTTACTGAGTGTTTTCCCAAGATGCATTCATGTTTACTGGTTCATCTGGCCTCACTTGACATACTCTGCAGAAAGCTTTATTTATTTGTTGTTGTTCAGTGTTTCCAATGAAGAAAACAAAGGTAGGGAAGTCAAGAAGCCTGTAACAGGGCAGCCTCCTCAAACAGACAAGCTGGACCTCAGATCCCCTGACGGCACATTCAATGCATTGCCTGCTCTACAAGGCAAGATAGATAGCATTCTAGATCTGCCATCTATAGCCATCAAGTATACTTATCCTTAGACTATATCTGTCAACAACCACTTCTGCCTCTCACTTAAAGTTAGGAAACACCTGAGATCATAACTACAGCTTCAAATTGGTCCTGAGGTGAATTTGAGACATGAGCAGGTGACCTCAGTTGGTCCCCTGGGTTCTTTAGATATAAAACAAGAGGGAGGAGATAAGACCTTCATGTTTACTTCTATTTCTAGCAGGATTGACCACAATCTGGATGGGATCTGGATCATTCACACTAGTCAGAAGATGAGGATTCTGTCTACAGCAACAAGTGATCTGGGAATGGTAACAAGTCTAAATTGAACCACTTCCTCTGCTGACTCAGTGGATGGGCTCTGGACTGTCCCAGTGCTCTGAGTCCCATCCAACACCTCTTAATCTTAATCCTACCCACTAACCTTTACTAGGAACCTAAAGTCATGTTCTTTTTTCTCTTTTTTATTCATTTTTTAAAAAGAAAACAAACTATCTTTTTTTAATTATACATACCAATTCAAGTTCCCACCCCCTCCCTTCCTCCCATTCCCTCAACACACCCTCCCACCCTACCCATATCCAGTCCTCAGAAAGGGTAAGGCACACTGCTTTGGGGAAGGTGCAAGGCCCTCCCAACTACCCAATGAGGATAGATTCCCAAAAGGCCATTACATGCAGTAGGGATAAATCCTGGTGACATTGCCAGTGGCCCCTCAGTCTGCCCCAGACATGCAACTGTCAACCACAACCCAAGAAACTAGTTTGGTCCTATGCTTGTTCCTTCCCAATCTGGCTGGAATTGGTGAGCTCTCATTAGCTCGGGTAGACTGTTTCAGTGGGTGTACCCATCATGGTCTTGACCTCTTTGCTCATATTCTCACTCTTCCTACTCTTCAACTGGACTTTGCAAGCTCAGTCCAGTGATCCAATGAGGGCCATTGCCTCTGTTTCCATCACTTGCTGGATGAAGGTTCTATGGTGATATTTAAGATAGTCATCAGTCTGACTACAGGGCAAGGCCAGTTCAGGCATCCTCTCCTCTATTGCTTAGGGTCTTAGCTGGGGTCATTCTTGTGGATTCCTGGGAATTTCTCTAGAGACAGGTTTCTTGCTAGCCCTATAATGGCTCCCTCAATCAAGATATCTCCTTCCTTGCTCTCATCTCTGTCCTTCCTTCTTCTCAGCTATCCCATTCCCTCAAATTCTTCTTAACCCTCTCCTTCTCTCCCCCTCTTCCTCTCCCACCCTTTCTTTTCATCCTACCCCTATGCTCCCAATTTTGCCAGGCGATCTTGTCTGTTTCGACCTAAATACACTTTCTACCTGTCACGGTTGCCACAGTGATATCTTCTGGTCAGGATCAAAGACAAAGAGAGGCCAGAGCTGCCTGCACTGTACAGCAACTCTCTACTCTTGCTTGCAAAAATTTAGGTAGGCCATCTACCCTCTGTTTCCAGCCAGGGGAAATCAGGACAGAATTATGCTTTACAGAACTCCTGTGTTTGATGATGTGGCTCTGCTGTAGCTGTATTAAGGATAATATACAGTATTTATATTGCTTGGCTGTATATGCACAAACCGGTTCATTGACTTCCAAAGAAAGCACTAAGGTCCATTTCTTTTATTTCTGATTTGATTCTGTGTGCCCACTGATTTCCAAAGAACAGAGTCTTAATATTAAAAGGAAAGATTTCCCAAAGACTGGCCGAGAGCATGGAGCCTGGTATGTTCAATACATTTTCCAATAAATGAGTTATTTTCTTGTTAAATATCTTAAGTAAAAGAAGTATACCTAGAGATTATACTGCCAGTAAGAAATCTGAGGGAATTTAATTGGATTTCCCCAAGAACCAGTCAGCCACCATGGTGGACATATGACGATCTAGTGCAAACTCAGATGAGGAAGGGGAACTCGCAACAGTGAAAAGATTGAGAGTTTTCTCATCATTTCCCCCTTGGTGTCGGTGTGTCTTCTCCCACGACTCACCAGAAGCTCTCGGCACACCACCCTTTCATCACCTTCTTAAACAGCTAAATAAATGCTCAACACTTCCCAGACTAGTTACATGTAATAACGACGTAAGGAACATCCACAATGATAATTTAATTATGAAGGCTGAAATTTAATTATCCAAGCACTGACCTTGTTCCTTTCATAATGCTTAACACAATTAAATTAATTTTGTAATTTTTAAATTAATCTCTGTGTCCCTGGTTAAATTACGAGAACCAAGAGAGCAGGATTTGTGAGTCTGTCTTTTTTTTTCTCTCTCTCTCTCTCACAGACAGGAACAGCAACAAAGAAACCCCACACCATTTCCAGGACACAGCAGATTCCCATCTCAAAGAGAGTCCCTCCTTGGGGATGATGGGTGCAGTGAGGAAGATGTGAAAGGATTCTCTTCTACACCATCATTTAGACTGGAACTTATTGGGAATAGGAAGTACAACTGAATGGATGCTTACAAAATGGCATTCAGGAGTGTGGAAGCAGCCCTTCCATACCCAGTAGTACCTGTAAGACTTGCGCAGCTACTGTCTGACATTGAAGAATCTACCTTTCTTTGCTATTTCCCATTTTCATTAAGACCTTTAGCACTTTCACATCTTCCTTCCTGAGGTTTTCTTTTGCTTTCATGTTTTACTGTTGTATTACTCTCTCCTCTTTTCCACCATCCATTGTATTTGTTCCCTTTCCTTCTACCCTGACAGATTGCCGCCATCACATTGTTTCAATTTGTAGAGTCCTGGAGTAGAAGGATGATTGAAGTGGAATTGTCTCCTCAGAGCCAAATACACTTGGGTCAGCAGCCATGTCTTTCTTCCTCCTCTGTCTCAACTACATTCTTCCCTACTCGCCCAAATTAAAGAACCAGGCTATGTCCCAGGTCCAGCTCTAATCACCAATCACAACCTAGGACTCAGTGCATGACCTATGGTGGCACCTGTACTTGCCCTCCCTGACTTGTCCTTCCCCTATGCCTGGCCAGCTGACCCAGCTGCTCCATGTGGAGAGAAAACGTGACCTGGGTGAGTGAGTTTATCCTGATGGGTCTCACCAGTGACAAGCACATCCAAGCTGGACTCTTTGTTCTCTTTGGGGCCACATACCTGCTGACTCTGCTGGGCAATGGACTCATCGTCCTCCTGATTGCACTGGACCCACGACTCCACCTGCCCATGTATTTCTTCCTCTGCCACCTGTCAGTGGTGGACATCTGCTACACTTCCAGTGGGGTCCCCCAGATGCTGGCACACTTCCTCATGGAGAGGAAGACCATCTCTTTTGCCCTATGTGGGATCCAGCATTTCTTTGCTCTGGCCCTAGGAGGGACTGAGTTCCTGCTTCTAGCTGCCATGGCCTATGACCGCTATGTGGCTGTCTGTGATCCACTACGGTACACTTTGGTCATGAGTCCAAGGCTCTGCATGGTTCTGGCAGGTGTCTCTTGGCTTGTGGGTGTGGTTAATTCTGCTGTGGAGACAGCAGTCACAATGCGCCTTCCCACCTGTGGGCACAACGTGCTCAACCATGTGGCCTGTGAGACACTGGCCCTTGTCAGGCTGGCCTGTGTGGACATCACCCTCAACCAGGTGGTGATACTGGCCTCTAGTGTGGTGGTGCTGCTGGTGCCCTGCTGCCTGGTCTCTCTGTCCTATGCCCACATTGTGGCTGCCATCTTGAAGATCCGCTCTACCCAGGGACGCCACAAAGCCTTTGGGACCTGTGCCTCACACCTGACTGTGGTCTCCATGTCTTATGGTATGGCCCTCTTCACTTATATGTAGCCCTTCTCTACAGCCTCTGCTGAGCAGGACAAGGTGGTGGTGCTCTTCTATGCTGTGGTGACCCCCATGCTGAATCCTCTCATCTACAGTCTGAGGAACAAGGATGTGAAGGCTGCTCTGAGTCAAGTTCTGATGAAAAACTTTAAGTCAAAGAATTAGGAAGCAATTCTTTAAAGAGGCCATTTCTCTTCGTAGCAGGAGTTGGAGTAGATGGCTCCTTATGGTGTGCATATAAGTGTGCTGGGGTATATAACTTCTCATGGTGTGCATGTGTTTGTGCACACAGGACTGCGATGTGATATATGTGTGTGTGTATACATATATATACATATATGCTTTTTTGAGTTAAAACAGAACTAAGATTTTCTTTTGGTTTCTTCCTTATGTCAAAGAAAGTGAATTGTACATAATTAAAGTGATCCAAACTACAAAAAAATGGATGAAATATATTTATTTTCTTAAATGAAAGAAAAGAGAAATGACACATCAGATATAGTGATTAGAAAGGATTACTCTCATCAAACATGCACACAATTTATGCCAAGATCCCTTTCAGGGCTAGAATCTCCAAATATATAGAAATCAGACAGAAAGGAAGAAGAAATAAATAGTAAATTGCACAATTTTCTGGGCTTATTGATCAAATTGGCCTTAGGACAGAAGAATAAATGTCATATGATTCCCACTTGGTGCAGCCCATCTTACGAGGGTGTGGAGCTCATACAGATCAGAAGCCAAAGTTATAATCATGATCTCCACAGTCCTAGTGAGCAAGCTTTGGTCACATGCAAGTCCCAAGGGCTTTACTTGCCTTGTTTCCACTTCCAGCTTGCAGAGAAGGCAGGTGGCAGGACACCAAATCCAGGCCTCAAACTCATGTTCTCTATACAATAAACACATTCAATTCATGAAAAGTCAGGGATGTATTCAAAAGTTGTGCTTGGTTATAAGGACACACCATGCACGACCAGAGGTGAGCCACAGTATGACTCAAGGAAAGAATCTTTTCCTCATTAGAAATAATCTGACTCACCCCTCTAACACATGCTCAGGGTTTGGGAGCATCTTCTAAACATCCTGGAGAATAGAGCATAGCGGTGGTGACTAGATGCTGTCAAATGTTTAAAACAATTATTTTGATGTATATTAAGTACCTCTCATCCAGGAACGGAAGAGACAGCTCAGTAGTGAAGGGCACTTGCTCTTACCAAGGAGCTGGGTTCCATTACCAGCACACATGCCAGCTCACTACCATCTGCAACTCTAGTCCCTTGGGATCTGACATCATCCTCTGATCTCTGCTGACACTGCACACATGTGGTGCACAGACACCTATGCAGGCAAAACACTCCCATGTATTTTACTTCTTTTAAAAGGAGAAAGGCAATTTTTTATTCTGAATACTAGAGATCTCAAGTTTGTCATATCAACAAAACAAACAAACCACAAAATAAGCAAGGCAAGTTTTATTACACACACTAGAAATAGCTCACTGACTTCGGACTAACAGTGGGGAACCCACATAGGCCCAAACTAGGCCCTCTGAATGTTGATGACAGTTGTGTGGCTGAGAAAGTCTGTAGGACCATGGGCAGTGGGTCCAGGATTTATCCCTAGTGCTTGAACTGGTTTTTTGGAATCCATACTCTTTAGACAGATATCTTGCTCAGCCTAGATATAGTGGGGAGGGCCTTGATCCTGTCTCAAAGTGATGTGTCACTTTGTTGACTTCCCGTGGGAAGCCATACCCTCTTTGAGGAATGGATGTGGAATGGGATGGGGGGAAAGTGGGGAGAGGGGAGGAGGGAAGGGAGAGAGAACTGGGATTGGTATGCAAAATGAGAAAAGACTGTTTTTTAAAAAATAAACAAGAGCAAAAAAAGAAACATTCTTTAGATTGAAGAGAAGAGAAACATCATGAATTTCTAGTAAAATTTTAAATAAAGGTTAAATTCACATAACACAGTTCTTGTATTTTTCCATTTAATTCCTTGGAGTTTGGTATAATCACAAAATCTTGTATCATCCAATCTGTCTAACTTCAGAATGTTTTCATTAATTCCCAAACACCCTCTTCCACTAAAGCAGTCACTCACTTCCCCAGCTCCCAAAAGCTTTCTACCTATGGATTTGGCAGTTCTGAAGATGTTCTATAAGTAAACCTATAAAATACCTGGTATTTCTCACTTAACACGGTGGTTTTTTAACTTGGTACTTGTAATTTGTGGCCAGGCTTCACTCCTTTATGTGGCTGAGCCATACTCTGCTGTGCATATATACGACCACATTTGGGTTTCCAGTTGCCATATGATATTATAGACATCTGTATTTTCATCTTTTGATCAGTGTGCTTAGTGCTGCTATGAATCATCATACATAAATTACTGTTGAAATTCGTTTTTTTTTTCTTCAGGTTTTTAGAGAGATACCCAGAAGTGTTATTTCTGTTTGACTCTGAGAAACAGAAAAACTGTCAATTTCTAAAAATGAGCTCTTGTTTATTCCAAATTATCCCTCAGCACATTCAACTCTTTTCTGATGGTAGCCATCCTTAGGGTTCATGGACAGTTGTAGACCATGGTATGAGTGCTGGAAACCAGACACAGGTCCTCTGCAATAGCAATAAATACTCTGAACCTCCAGCCATCTCTCTAGACTCAAAGCACTCATTTTAAAGTCATAAATAAATACACTTATTTAGAACCTTTACTTATCCTATCACACAATTGTTTTACTTTGTGTACCTTGATGACTAGTGAAGCTAAACATCTATTTGTGTTCTTATTATCCAGTTGTTTAATCTACTTCAGAATTTCATAACTTTTGGTTCTAGACTCTTCCACCATTCTTTCTCTCTCAGTATTTCAGATAAGCTTCCATTTACTATGCCCACTACATTCCTGTCTCCAAAACAAAGCCTCCTTGTTTATGCATTTTTTCAGTCTGAAATTTTTAGTATTTGTATTAGTTCTTTGAGAATTTTGACCACAGATAATTATATACTGTATATCATGAAATTATTAAAATAATTTAACACCTTGCTACCAAACATTTTGATGAAGTAATAGGTATGTTAATTAACATGATTGAATATTTCTATAACATATACACAGATCAAAGCACTGAATTTTAAACATCTTCAATTTTATTTTCTTTTTGCTTTGCCCATGTATATCTATGTAGAGTAAGCATATATCAGGTTCTCAACCTTCCTAATGCTGTGATGCTTTAATACAGCTCTGCTATGGGAGCTCCTTCTCCTTCTTTAGCCTTTAAGCCTTTAAGATAGCAGCCCACTTGGGCATGGTCTTTTATACTATTAATGCAGCTGTAAAGCCTGCACTTGCTCTCTTGCTTCCAACTCTCACTTCTGACTGCTAGACTCTGTTTTTGTTCCCCATTCGTGCAAAGGATTTTGATCTAGGACAGTGATCTGTAAGTCTCCCCTAAATAAACAACTCTTTAATATATGTAATTCTGAACTAGTGTGGGATTATTTTGTATCTTCTGCCATCATCTGGCACCCAACTTTGGGTGCCATTTGTTGACTGAGACTTTCTGTCCTTCACAGCTCCCTGTGGTTTGATGGACCAAAATCCCCCTGAAAGGTCACTGTAAACACCCACAAAAAAACTTCACCCAAGAAAAAGCAGGAAGAAGTTTGAAGAGAACTACACCAAAATTCCCAAATATTGTTTATAAATATTTGTTTACATTTAAAAGGGGCTATGATATAGACATGAATGCTTTGCATTGGTATGGATATTGATACAAATTTAAGGTCAATTTTGTTATCTGTATATTTCTTCTCTTGATTGAGGCATTGTGTTTGTGCAACTCATTGAAAAATGTAATGTATAATTAATAAATATATGTTAATAGATACTCATCTATAATTGTCAAACTTGTAGTCATGTTAGTTTGGTTTTCTAGATATACAGAGATATATTTCAGATAGATATGTATTCTTCAACCACTTAAAAGACTACAGAATATAGCATTTAAAATGTTTTAAGAGGTTAGGACTGCCACCCCCAACCCTGCCCTGCTGTATGCTAGGACCAGTGCTCAACAACAGTTTTAAGCTCCTACACTAAGGCTACCCACCCAGAGCAGTGAGCCTCAAGGTCCGCGGTAAGGGAGCCCGGGCACCCTCAGCATGTGCTCCAGGGGCTCCTGTGCTCTCCTGGATCACGCACTGCCTGCCCTGTTCTTCCTTTTGTCTCTGGATCATTGGGCTACCAGGCGGCCCTGTTTAGGTGCTGAGGAGTTCCATCTGGACGGGTGAGTGTGTGCTATCCAGGAGCGATTGTCCTGGAAGAGAACACAAACAACCCTCCCTCAGCTACTTCTGCGGTGTTGTCTTTCCTACACACGACCCCCCCCCAAGCCTGCGTTTTCTGCAAAGTCCTTTGCTCAAGACCGGTTTTAAGCTCCTACACTAAGGCTACCCACCCAGAGAGGTGAGTGCCTGCCTACATGTCAGGCCTCAAGTACCCCTGAAAGGGAGCACGTGCACCTTCAACTTGTGAGGCAGGGTGTCCTGTTTCTACTCGTCCCTGCCCTGCCCCCCTAGTTCCTCCTTTTTATCCGCGGGTAATTGGACTACCAGTCGTCCATGTTTGGGTGCTGAGGACTTCCAGCTCGACGGGACGGTCCCTGCATCTACACTGAAGAGATACACCCAGAAACTCAGTCACAGCAAAGACTGGTCCAAGACACCAGGCCTCCCCTGGCTCCATTTGAAAGAGGAGATGGGAAGGCGCCAATGCAAGACTTCCTCCAACAACCTGAAAGGCAACATGACATCACCAGAATCCAGGGATCCCGAAATAAGAAGAATTGTACACCCTACTCCAGAAGAATTAGAAGAAACCGACTCAAAAGTGAATTATATGAAAATAATAGAAG
>NW_026068030.1:236614-264030 GCF_014885135.2 Alexandromys fortis | reverse complement strand
GGGGGTTTGTGCTCTCTTCCAGGACTATCGCCCCTGGATAGCACACACTCACCCGTCCAGATGGAACTCTTCAGCACCTAAACAGGGCCGCCTGGTAGCCCAGTGATCCAGGGACAGAAGGAAGGACGGGGCAGGCAATGCAGGATCCAGGAGAGCATAGGAGCCCCTGGAGCCCAGGCTGAGGGTGCCCAGGCTCTCTTACTGGGGACCTTGAGGCTCACTGCTCTGGGTGGGTAGCCTTAGAGTAGGAGCTTAAAGTAGGAGCTTAAAACTGTTGTTGAGCACTGGTCCTAGCATACAGCAGGGCAGCTTATTTTAGTTTTATTTTCCAAAATAAGTACTTATGAGGGAGTCAGCACACTTCCACATGAGTGTAATGCCCAAACAGACCAGAAGAGGGTTTCAGATTCCCTGGAACAGGCGTCACAGACTTGTGAGCCACCCAGTACTTGCACTGCTAAACTAACTCATGTCCTCTGTAAGAGCAGCCAGCACTTTTAACCACTGAGCCAGCTCTCTAGCCTCACGTAACACTTACTAAGCAGATAAAAAATTATGAACATACAAACAGAAATTGGTGAAATAAAAATTTTAAATGACAACTGAGGAACTTATTTCATAGTATTTATTATATGAAAAATGTTCAATTTCAAAAACTATGAAGTAAAAATTTAAACAATAAATTAGCTATTTGTCAAAGAAAATATTAACTTTGAGTACTTGAATAATATTCATCTAAAGGATTTTTTAAAAGCACCTTGTTCTACCCTTCAATTTACAAATTATATAATCCCCCTGCATGATTGCAATCTTATCACTAATACAAGCTATACATTAATCCCATGAAATGGTTTTAATGCTTATAGTATCATCAGACAATGCATTACCATATCCTTTCACTCAAAATCCAAGTAATCTGCAAAATTCTAGGGCTATAGCCAGTCCTTCTACTTCCACAGGCTGTCTTCTGAAGCTGCCAAGACATTGCTCTTCACACATCACGGAGGCTATGAGATAAAGCAACTCTCAAGAGCAAATTAAACACTGAAAACCAAGAGAGATGAGATAACTCTGCATACTGAGCTACAATGAGAAAGGCCATGGTGCCCACAGATAGGGAAAGATGAATTGAGTCTAGTAGTTCTAACTCCAGAACTTGCACACCCCATCCTTTCTCTAGATTCCCTATGAACATGGATAGCCATTCTTGTTTGTTGTTGTTGCTGAAAATTGATTTCTTTATATATAATATCTTGATTAGAGTTTCCCTTCCCTCTACTTCTAGTTCCTCTCCTCCTCTCCTCCACCCAGATCTACTCCTTTTCTATTTCTCACTTAAAAAAACAAAAACAAACAAAATACAGGTGCCTAAGCTATAATAATAATATAAGATAAAACTTATACATCAGAGTTGGACAAAACTAGCAAAGAGAAGTAAAGAAGCCCAAGAAAAGACACAAGAATCAGATACCTATTCATTCACACACTCGGGCATATTATTGTTTCGTGACTTACATTAAGTTAACTTTGGAGCTTCTTCTTTACTGAAAAGATAGGATTATAAGAATAAATAAAACTGTGGAATTAAAGGTCAAGGAGAGTCATATTTAGTTTTAGATTCTAAGACAGGTGAGGAACATGTAGACATTGGGAGTTCATTCATAAGAAGGAGGTCATCAAACCCAGAACATGTGAAAAGATGGACAACCCTGAAAAAATGATTGCTCTAATTATAAGAACTCTGTATGTGTTGTTACCACTCATGGTCTGGTGGTTATAAAGAGGTGGGCAAGAATGTGAGATGATAAGAGTGGAGCTGAAATACTATTTATAGAACAAGTGGGCAAATCATCTCTCCATCTATATCCTCCATAGACATGATTTGAAGTTTTAGTCTGGGAAAAAATAGTTGGTTTCTCAGGCAGAGAAGATAGAGTTTTTAGGAAGTACTGGGATATCAATGTTGATGTGTTTTCACTGGGTCATTGTTTCTCATGCAGTTTGAAGAGGAGAGCTCTCAATGCCTTTGCTGCCCACTCTAAAGTGGACATTGTCACATGATTCAGTCTATCCCCAACCTAAAGCCCAAGACTACACACAAAGGACAAAATTTCACACACTGCAGAGTAACCCGTATCATATCACCATGTGCAACATCACATGCAAGCATGCATACATGCATACGTACATACATACATATATACTCAGGCCTCTATGGCTGAGAACCATATGACATTAACAAGATAGCTGAGCACTAAACTGAAAGTGCCATATTTAATTATAGAATAATATATTAGAAATCATGTGCACTTTGGTCTTCTGCCTCATGTATGAAGATAAAGAGTAAAGTGATCCACAATTATCCAGATATCATAAATATGCCCAAATCACAGAATTGTGTTTCTTTGAGAAGGAAAAATGGGAGGATTGTTATTAGTATTGAGACTTCCTATCAGGAGGCAGCATTCAGACTATGGCATTAGGAAAGGAGCTAAAATGAACCTGGAAGGCTGGCTCAGATAACAGACTAGATGCTGGAGTTTCAGAATAGTCACGAGAGGAACAGAGTTTCAGGAAGGAATAAGCAAGATAGAGAAAGGGTTTTGGAAATGAGGGCTCAAGTCTTTGACTAAACATTGATTTGATTTATTGAAGAGTGAACACCCACAAGACTGGGGAAAAGCGACTTGCGATGAAAGAAAAACTGCAGCCATATATAATGTACAGCCTCCTTACCCCACATAGAGAAAAAGTTCATGTCGGCACTCTTCAGCCAGAGTGAGGAAGCATTATTGACAATAAAGAACACACCACAAGAATGGGAAAAAGCTAACACATGGAAGTTGAGAGAGGTATCTCTAAAATGGCAACTATCTTTCATTAGTTAAAAACCATAAAAAGGCTGAACTAGTTTGTGAATAACTGACTGCCAGAAGAAAAAATGTTGTAAAAGAATACATCAAAAACAACTATGAAATTCCTTTAAATCCTTAATATTTAACATTCAATAAAATTTTACCAGAGCTTTGACTCTAAATAAAAGGAAAATATGATCTAAGCTAAAATAATTCAATCAACCAATACAGATGTAGAAACAAAAAAACTCAATGGAACTTTAGAATAAAAGATAAAATATCCAAAGCTAAAATTTCACTAGGCTAAGTAGATAGCATATAAGCACTGCTCAGTAGAACAGTAAACTTGACCTTCTTGAATGTGTAAGGTGAGTAACAAAAGTCCAGGATGACAGAAAAGCAAACAAAATGACAAGAAAATATCCAACAGTTGACTCTTAATAAATGAACAAGACAACAGAAAGTCTGTCAGGACACAGATATGGAAGGTAGAAACAACACTGTCCGGCAATGTCTCTGAGTGACACTTGAGGAAAATCCATCCAGCACAAGCAGGACAAAGATCATTGATAAGGACTAACAACAGGTCAGTCCATAATACAAATCTCACAAACGCTTAAAGGGTTAAAATAATACAGCGTGTGTATTATGAACACAAAAGAATTCTATTAGATATTTGGAAACCCCCACAAATAATTGGGTAATAAACAGCACTTGTCTAACTGACCAAAAAAGAAATGAACAACAAAATTTGAAAATAGTTTGAAAATCATCATATAACATGTCAAAATGTTTTGGGTTTTTTTTTTCAACAGCAGCACTACTAAATATATTAAACAGATTTTGATAGATTATACATAGGATGAGGAATGAACTTCAAGACTTATTTTTCTATATATCCAAAACTAGCAATATGAGGAACAGACTGAAATATAAAAGCTAAAGCCTACTGGAGGTGAAAATGTTTAAGACAGGATAGAAAGTCACAGCCTGTGCTTCAGAGTTCCTCTGAGGTAGTGGGGGATAGTAGGGTTTGAAGGTGGAGTGGGGCCAGAGCAATAAGACAACAAAAGGAGATTAAGGAGATAGAAATTGGAAAGGAAGAAGTCAAACTCTCACTATTTGCAGATGATATGATAGTGTATATAAGTGACCCCAAAAAACTCTACCAGGGAACTCCTACAACTGATAAATACCTCCAGTAATGTGGCAGGATACAAGATCAACTCAAAAAAATCAGTAGCCCTACTATATACAATTGATAAAGAAACTAAGAAAGAAATCAGAGAAACATCACCTTTCACAATAGCCACAAATAATATAAACTATCTTGGGGCAACACTAATCAAAGAAGTGAAAGATCTATTTGATAAGAACTTTAACTCTTTTTTTTTTTTTTTTTTTTTTTTGGTTTTTCGAGACAGGGTTTCTCTGTGGTTTTGGAGCCTGTCCTGGAACTAGCTCTTGTAGACCTGGCTGGTCNGGGGAGGAGGCGGAATTTTTTTTTTCAATAAAAAAATTATATTAAAAAAATTTTTAAAAATGACTTATCTTTTGGCTAGGAGGAAACAAGGGAAGTCGGCAGAGTCGAGCCAGCATCGATTCGGACACAATCTCCTGCTGGAATTTGCAAAGCCGATTTAAATATGATCATAGTGTTCAGAAGTCTGTTTCTAAAATATAGAAAGGCAAGATGGACAGCTCTGAGAATGCCAAATTTAAAGAACTTGGAATATCTTCATTTTGCAGTAATATAAACCTTGGGGCTCATCTAGCTGGATCTCACAGTGCGCATGACAGAAGAAATGGTAATAAAAACGGCTTCCTCTCCTCGCTGGCGTTTAGTGCTGTCTGTGACCTACACTAGGTTTTGCATGTTGTGGGCTAAAGAAGCAGCATTGTCTGCGAGAGCTCTAAAGGGAGGAAATTAAGTTATGACAAATGGCCAGGCTGCCTGAGGGCTTCAGCAGCTGAAAGGATGAGCTTTTGTCTGGAAACAACGCTTCTAAAACCTCAAGGCTGTTTGCCTCACTCCTGGGGCAAAGTAAGGTTTATGTAAGGGAAAAAATGAGGAGAGGCTGAAAGCCATGTAGGGTGTAAGATTCACAGACCACTAAGCTGTAAGGAAGGCTTTTAGCACACAGTGGCCTGGATCCCGCGGTGAAGTCTGGAGGACCACCCAAGTTCTCAGTACGTGCTGGTCCCTCCCCAGGACTGTGTGTAACATCCACAGCTCTGGAACTTCCGCTTATCCATGTGGAAATATTTGAGGGAGGGCGGGGATAACATTAATATATAAGTACCTGAAACAGAACTAAATTTTAACAAAGCCTGATCCTGCCTGTAAGTTAAGAAGATAGAAAATTACACCTTCATTGGTCCATCTCTCTGCCATTTCTAAGAACGCTCTTGGCTACTGTGTACACTTGTTATTGTAACAAAATACCTGACAGAAACTACCGGGAGAAATGATAAGTTCATAGCTTCCAAGGTCTCAGTCCATCATGTTGGGGAGAGTATGGCAGAGCCATGCAACCCGCATCACAGTGGCCAGGAAGCAGACAGACTCCTGAATTGGCAGGTTTTCTTCTTCTCACTCCATCTGGGCCCTTACCTAGGAGATGGTTTTGCTCACATTTAGGGTGAATCTCACACTAATTTATCCTCTCTTGAAACTCACAGATGCACCCAATGTTGTGGTTTTCTGACCCTCAGGCCCCTTTCAGTTCAATCAAGGTGACTATCAAGGTAAACATCACGTCTACCTTCTGTCAACATGATGCACAAACCATCTCTGTAAACCATAACATTGCACCCTGACACCTCAATGATTCGTGTCTGTCTCGTAACGCAAAATACATTCTGTCTGACTCCAAGAGGCCCCGTAGCTTAACAGTTCCAATACTGTTCAAAAGTCCAAGTTCAAAGTGGTCTCTGAGGCTCAAGGCAAATGCTTAGCCTTGACACCTATGAAATTAGAAAAGAAAGTTACATGCTTCTAATATACCACGTCTCAAAGTAAGCATCCCCATTCTAAAACGGAGAAGTGGGGCATAGGAAGGTGAGACGGGACCAAAGCTAGGTTGGAACTGGGTAGGACAGGTGCTCAGTTCTTGTCTGACATTGACCGCAATAGCATGATATGTGTGCGGGGGAGGGGGGGCAGTTCCCCAGCGAGCCTCACGTTTGCCCATTGCCTGGCAGATGTCCCACTTTCCAGGCCTCTAAAGTTAACACTGTTCTCTACTTCAGGTGTCACTTCTCAAGGGCTACCTCAAGGGCTCCAGACCCAGCCACACACCGCCTCTCAGGGCTTCCTTTTTAAATCTGATAGACACCTCCACGACTACAAAACCAGCAGCACTTGGATGCCAAGTTCTGCCATCAGCACGAGCAGTCGTCAGGCAGTGTCTACAGGGGTCTCTGGGTGGCTGGTGGGGTATGGGGGTACAATGCTTCCATAAGGGGTCCAAGTGCAGGGTTCCTCAGAGCTCTTTCCTCAGTGTAGCCTTCCAAAGGAGCCAAATTTTTTTTTTTTGTTTTTGTTTTGGTTTTTCGAGACAGGGTTTCTCTGTGGTTTTGGAGCCTGTCCTGGAACTAGCTCTTGTAGACCTGGCTGGTCTCGAACTCACAGAGATCCGCCTGCCTCTGCCTCCCAAGTGCTGGGCTTAAAGGCGTGCGCCACCGCCACCCGGCTGAACTTTAACTCTTTGAAGAAAGAAATTGAAGAAGACACCAGAAAACAGAACGATCTCCCATGCTCTTCAATAGGTAGGATCAACATATTAAAATGGCAATCCTACCAAAAGCAATCTATAGATTCAATGCAATCCCCATCAAAATTCCAACACAATTCTTCATAGACCTTGAAAGAACAGTATTCAACTTCATATGGAAAAATGAAAAACCCAGGACAGCCAAAACAATCCTTCTGGAGGCATCACCATCCCTGATATCAAGCTCTATTATAGAGCTACAGTAATGAAAACAGCTTGGTACTGGCACAAAAACAGACAGGTTGACCAATGGAATTGAATTGAAGATGCAAATTTTAAGACACACACTTATGAAAACCTGACTTTTGACAAAAAAGCTAAAATTATACAATGGAAAAAAGAAAGCATCTTCAACAAATGGTGCTGGCATAACTGGATGTCAAATGCAAATAGATCCACATCTATGCCTGTGTATAAAATTCAAGTCTAAATGAATTAAATATGTCAATATAAATCTGACCACACTGAAGTTGACAGAAGAGAAAGTGGGAAGTAGCCTTCAATAAATGGACACAGGAGACCAGTTCCTACATATAGCACAGACACTGAGAGAAACAATAAATGAACTTCTTGAAACTGAGAAGCTTATGTAAAGCAAAAGACACAAAGAAAGTAATGAATATGGGGAAGATTAAATGAGACTAAGGATGTTTGGGAAAGCCATAAAGAAATCTGCTACTTATAAAATAATTAAAAAATAAAAATTAATAATATGTGAATGGTGGAACGCTGTATAAGCTGATAAAGTTATGGGTTGCTAAATGACCATCCCTGTGCCAGAACTGAGCTACAGTGGTTGGTCAAAGAGGTCTTGAAGGCCGCTAAAACAATATTGGCTATTGTCACTGCTCTTGGTTGCACACCAGAACAAGACAGCAAGACCCTATTTTTTATTTTTCTATGTTTTGAGACAGGGTTTCTCTGTCGCTTTGGAGCTTGTCCTGGAACTAGCTCTTGTAGTTCCGGCTGGCCTCAAACTCACAAATATCCGCCTGCCTCTGCCTTCCACGTGCTAGGATTAAAGGAATGCACCACCACCACCCAGTCTGACAGTACACTCTTTGTAAGACATAGAGAAATTCAAGTTGAAACTTAGCTGAAAGCTTCCTCCCTTGTGACTAGCTTTTGTGGTACCAGAAGGTACTCTACAGGCTACTGGGGAGGAAAGTTGTCCACAGCCCTACTGTGCTATTGACTCAGCATGCTATACTACCGACCTGCTATGCAAGATAAGCCTACCAGTACAATGACAGCAAAACAGTTATGGGGGAACCAAATACTTTTTGGTTAGATCTGAAGTCCAATCCACAGGAGAGAATTCATACCTGGTATTCTTAACCTGATCAAAGCCTATAGGCCTGGAGGGTGACCTCAATTTTGCTAAATGATTGCTAAATGAACAGGCTGTGCCTATCAAATTACCTTCTAAACATTTGTCCATAGATTAGTATTGCTGTCAGTTTTAGTCAAAGGAGCTTTGCCCACTCCACCCTCCAGGGGGCATCAGTTACTGCAGAGACTCATAACACTAAAAATAATTGACTGCTCATCCCTAAAAGGAACATCTATAGCATTTCTTCCAAAGCTCAGGGAGCCCTGAAGAAGCTCTGTGGATAGGGCAGAGGGAGTGGGCAAAGCTCCAACTGGATGTATTGACCAGAGGAAGGAATGGAATATTGTGGAATACTGTCTTCCAGACATGGTGTCACTGTGCTCATGAGCTCACGGTGACTTTGATTGCCTGCACAAGACCTACACAAAAGTGAACTCATAAAAGGCAGAGATGTCCATGAGTCCATTCCTATCCCTGGGGATTGATAGGCAATTGAGGGTTGCTAGGGAGAAGAGGTTCTTAACCATGCCTGAGTCTATAGGTAGATAATAGTTGATGGGGAAACAGGAGGCATTAAAATAAATGTATCCAATGGTAAGATGACCATGCAGCATTGCATTGAATTGTGCACTGCACCATACACAACTAAACTCATTGAGAACAAAAGTAAATGCATGAAAGTGGAAGGAAGGAAGGAAGGAAGGAAGGAAGGAAGGAAGGAAGGAAGGAAGGGAAAAGAAGGGTGAGCAGGAGCAGGACAGAGGCAAGAGAGAGTAATAGGGTGAATATGTTCAATACACATTAGGTGCAGGTATGAAAATGCCATAAACACGTCTATGTACCTTTAGCATTTGTTAATAAATAATAATAGCTAAAATATTCTAGAAAGATCTATCATCTTAAAATGGCAAATTCCTTAGGAAATAAAATCACAACATACAAGAAAAAAATCTTATATAATTCCATAAAACTTTATATAAGAGCTATTACTACTGTTACCAACATATCATTAAGATAGATTATCTTTAGACAAGGGCATAATGGGAAAAATAATGAGGAAGGATGGAGATATTGTTTTTCCTTAATCTCTTAGGTACTGTTTGAAATTTTTAAATAAGAAAATATTACTTTCTCAAAAAATTAAATATGCATGCTTCAGAAGTCATTAGCCTTGAGATTGGATGAATGTCTTAGCTGTACTTGCTTCTCTTACAGAGTACCCAGTTTCTGTTCTCAGAACCCATATGATGTCTAACAATATTCTATAACTCTAGTTCCAAAGGACCCAATTCCCTCATCTGGTCTCTGCAAGCACCAGGTACACACATGGTGCATCTACAGACATACAGGCAGACATGCATACACATGAAATAAAAATAATAAAAATTTTAAAAAAAAAAAACTTGTTAGCTTTTTTTTTTTTCAGAATGAGATTGTAACCCAGGGAGCCCTCTGGAGGCACTCCTGGGGATGTTAAGATGGAGCCCAGTACATGCCAAGGCGTTTTGAAGATCATCCTCTTCCCCATAGCATAGTTCTTTTGCTTCTCTGACTGCACAATGAGGGAACGGATTGAAGACGCAGCTTTTCCATATGGTGTTCACTCAGCCTGTCAGTTCACTAGTTCTGTTGTGAAAGCTGCCAGAGTCAGTCAGTCGTGTCAGACCCTGATAACAGAGTTTCAATATCATCAACGCGAGAGGCCTCATGTATATTTACTTGATGAAAGATCCCATAACAATACATGCAACCAAAAGTACAATCTTGCCATTAAAGCCACTTATCTAAGGGCACCCTGTCCGAAAACAGCCAGTCCTAGCTATAGCCTTGCAAGTAATCTCAACCATCATCAGTCACTGGTGTGAAATTGTTTCCTAGCAACAAGCACTGTACACATCAGCACCATGAGTCCCTATAAGCAAGGAATATTTATTTAAAAATTAGATTCATGTTTTGTTGTTGAAAATTCGCCCTTGCCTCAACTTCCCTGGATGTGCCCATGATCCACCATCACATCCATATCCCAGATCACAATGTTCTGTCACTCATTCCCATGTAAAAAAATTTTAAGAGCCTCACTGTGTATTCCTATTTTAGTTCAATCCCATATAGCAGTCTCTGTTTAGAAAGTAGAGGGGCAGCAAACAAAAGGAGAGGTGTACTAGGGTTTTAAAATAGGTCATTACAAGTCAGAAGACAGGCATAAAACAGATGCAGTTGGTAAAGATGCTCCTCTATAATTTTACCTACAGCTGCAAAGAAGGTTGGGTGTCCAGGTGTGTGGGCTCTGTACCATTGCTCTAACTATGGAATGGATGGTTCCTTTTTACAGATAAAACTGAAAGCAGCCATATGATTGTCAAATTCAACCGCAATCCAGGGTCCATTCTAAAGGACATTTTAGCCATTTTCCTGTATAACTTTATGGCAATTCAGTGACTCAACCAGCCTCAAAGGAGGAGCATCCCAACCACTAAGTTTTTCCAGACATCCTCCCCACCCCAAGCCATACCCTCTGCTGACTCCCATGAGACACTAAGACCCACCAGCCCTGCCCCATGAGTGACAGCAGAGCTGGCGATGTGGGAAGAGACTGTAATAAAAATCATTAACTTTAAGGTTATGAGGGACGGCTCACAGAAGTCAGTGGAACAGAAAGAAGAACTATTTAACCCGTCTTTCTACCAGGGTGGAGATGGAGTTAGAGGGGGCTGGAGGGAGTGGAGCAGTCGCTGGAGTCTACCCTCCACCTGCTCACGTCCTCCCGACGTGGCCGAAAGCAGTTCCCCATTTGAGGGACCCAGACCCACCTACAGCCCCGCATCAGTCTAGAAAGTAACCCTGAACCCATCACTTCCAAGCTCTGACTCTCCCTGGCATTATGGTTTGAGACAGTGAGGGCGAATGCATGACCTTCATTCTTCTCCGGGAGTCTCGCCTGTTATTGCCTTTACATGAGAATGTCAGTGGGTATCCTTGGCTCTCAGTAAGGACATTTGTGGACCAAAGCTTGGTGCTGACTGCACTGACAAAAAAAAAAAAAAAAAAAAATGAAAGCTTTGACCCAGGCCATGGGCCCCAGGTGCCGGGTTCAGAAAGTCGGCAGCTGCTGCTATGCAAAACCAGTTTCTCATCTCCACCCTCAAATGGGGAACTGCTTTCGCCACAGAGCAACTGTCGGGAAGACGTGAGCAGGTGGAGGGTAGACTCCAGCTACTGCTCCACTCCCTCCAGCCCCCTCTAACCCCATCTCCACCCTGGTAGAAAGACTTGGGTTAAATAGTTCTTTCTGTTCCACTGGCTTCTGTGAGCCGTCTCTCATAAGCTTAAAGTTAATGATTTTTATTCCAGAATATTCTGAAGTTTATGGAGGACACTTTCCTACTTCATCTCATTTGCTACTCACCCGTGCTCACCTGGTCGAGTCTGTTCTAGAACAGTGCACGTGACACAGCCCTGTAGCAGCTACAGCTCTGCGGAAGGTAAGATACCAGATGAGTTTCTCGTAACTCACCACAAATCCCTGAAACTCAGACAACTTGAATGAAGACTGATGACATTAGTTCCAAAGATCTCCAATTATATTCCCTTATCAAAAAAAAAAAAAAACATACCTTAAAATAAATCAAAGCTTGCAAGTATGGCGATCTTCACAGGTAGACCCAGCATTTCCGATGGAAAGGTGAAAAGATCACTGTGATTTTGAGGACAGCTCAGTCCTACAAAGTGAGTTCCAGGCCAGCCAGGGCTACATGGGAAGCCTCTGCCTAACCCCTACCCAAAGACAAAGGGGAGGGAGGGGAGAGAGAACAGTTAAAGTGGAGGCTCTTATCTCAGCTCCACAGCCTAACTTTTGAAAACAGGAAATCCACTAACATACTCATTGTGGGCCTTGCCAGCAGAGATCCGTATTGAACTGCTTTGGAGGGTGAGCTAGGCTTCCCAAGTTTTCAGAGCTTCTGGGTGACTACAACACACAGCCAGCATTGATAGCACTGTGCTATGAGGTTTATAGGAATCCAGATGGGCTGTCTAGCAGGCAGCTTTCTCTGTGTCCCTCTCTCCCCTTTTTCTCATAACAGCCGTTTGTGCTCCCCCCAGCACACTGCAGAACGATATGAGATGAATATTGAAATGAGCACTGGGGATCTAAGGGCTGTAGCTCAGTGGCAGAGCAATTGTCCTAGCATATAGCAGGCTCTAGGTTCAATCTCCAGTGCTAACAGAAGTGGGAAGTGGGAAACCCTTGAAAAGGGAGCCAAAAGGACTTACTACAAATGAGGGGGAAAGATCACTTATACAAAAGAGAAACTTCTTTATTCTCGGCTAAAAAACAAACCCAACAATGGGATGTGTTGAGGGCAAACATGCCTTTGCTGTGACAGAGAGTTTACCCACAATAAAACCAAAGGATTTGAGTGACACTCCCTTGCTGACTTCATCTGTGGGCACTGTCAGCTTCCAAATGTTGTCATTGCAAGTGATGTGCGTGCTCATCTTTTATTAATCACTTTGATAGGCAAGCGAATGCCAACATTTCACCAAGGAAACAGTATAATCCCAAAACATAAAATATAATTGTGTTTGATACAAAGTCCTATAGGAGGCCCTGATCTTATCAGCAGAAGATTAAGCCTGATTAATCCCTGGAAACCAAATGGTCGATTTTCTATTGTCATTGACCTAGCCTGAACTGTGGAGGAGCAAGAAGGACCTCAGCCTCTGCCTCTGCCTCTGCCTCTGTGTCTGCGTCTGTGTCTGCCTCTGCCTCAGCCTCTGCGTCTGCCTCTGCCTCTGCCCAGTAGTTAGGGCAAGGAGGAGTCCAAGAACACAGACTCTGTGCTCTGTGATGAGAGAACAACTCCCAGCACAAGCCTGGGAGGAACAGCACACTTGCTGTGTAAGCCTGGTCACCTGGTCCCCAGAATCAACACAACAGCGAAAGAAGAGACTCAGCTTCAGAAAATCATCCTCTGACCCCACCACCACTACGCCACGGTTCTTGGAAACACAAACACGCTCACAAAAGAAATTAGAAAGAAAACAACCCTTAAAGACACACTAAATGTGTTTAGCCATGGACTCAATGGAATTTTCCTGTGAAACACACATTAGAAATGTTTGTGCTTAAAACTGCAGAGCTCTGCGAGTTCAAGAGCTCAGAATCTAGTGAAGAGCCTACTCCCATACTCAGAGTCCATGCCAAGGTCCTTTGTTCAACCCCAGACCATGAACTTCTGCTTTGACTCTGTTTCCCCTAATTCCCAAGCAGACAGACCCACCTGCTCCATAAAAGGCAGATGATATGATCTGGGTGAGTGAATTCATTCCATTACATTACTCCAGAAACAAGCACATCCAAACTAGACTCTTTGTTTTCTTCAGAGTCACCAACCTGCTAGCCGTGCTCACCCTCCTTCAGTACCCTTCTTCTCATGTCTTTCCTCTGCCACCTGTTAGTAGTGGCCATCCACTACACCTCCAGAGAAATTCCCCAGATGAGGCCACTTTTCCTCGTGGATAATAAGGCCTTTTTATTCCTACGGAAAACCTAGAACTTCTTACTCACTCTTGGTGAGACCAAGTTCCTGCTACATATCCATCCGTCACACACACACACACACACACACACACACACACACACACACACCCCACCTGCCACATTACTCAGCAATGATGATTCCAACACTTCCTGTGACCTGGTGGTTTGGGTATCTTTTGTCTTGTGGGTCTGGCTAATTCTGCCATGGAATTAGCAAACACTACATGTATGTCCATCTGTGGACACAATGTGTTGAACCCTATGGTCAAGGCACAGCTCTCCCTCTCTCTCTCTCTCTCTCTCTCTCTCTCTCTCTCTCTCTCTCTCACACACACACACACACACACCCTCTCTCTCTCTCTCTCCCTCTCACACACACACACATTCCCTCTCTCTCTCTCTCTCTCTCTCTCTCTCTCTCTCTCTCTCTCTCACACACACACACACACACACACACACACACACACAGCTGTCATGCAGGACAACAGAATAATGATGCTGCCAGTCAATTGCTGGAGTAAGAACTCAGGTATAGAGAATTCAGGAGTAGAAAGGAAGGGCCTGACCCTGGAACAGAATAGTTTATACTAAGGCCAAAAAAAAAAAAAAAAAAAAAAAAGCATAACTCCACAAAAAAAAAGTGTGTGTGTGTGTGTGTGGGTGGGGGTGTTGGAGAGTATACTCTGATTTTGAAGGTCTGAATAATAATGGCATGTGCTTTAGAATCTTTTTTTTTTATAGTTCTGCTCTTTCCCTAATAAGATTCAAAAGCAGTTTATGCCTTCCAGAAATTCAATGCACATATTTGCTGACTCAGTGAACATCAGGATAATTTCCCTCATCTTGCCATTGCCCTGAATACCAAGTTCTCCATCCGCAATCAATCAATCAACCATTCAACCAAATTCTACATTTAACAAATACTTTTTTTGGTCTAACCCTGGCTCCTGTCATCACCACTATTGTTACAACCTGCCTCCTGTGTGTTGCAAGAATCCCAGGAGCTGGGCTACCACACAGTCTTAGAATACCACATCAAACTCCAGTGAATGCAACATCCAATGTCAGGTGCTGCAAGAAACACGTCCTCCCACAGCCTGGAGAGTAATGAGGAGAGATAAGAGATTAATGTCAAATAAATGAAACTGAATGCCAACATAATCCTGCAATACCAGAAGTACAGTTTTACAGTATCAGTTAATGGTCAAACAAGACACAGATAGAAAAGCTCAAAAGCTAATGCAGTTCCATTAGAGAGATAAGAAATCCCTGGGGTTTGAAATGGAATTAGAGGAGAGAAACAGGGTGAGTCTTGGGAAATGGTCAACTTCAGTAGATGACTGAGTGCAGGGAGATGGTTGTTCCTATGGCATGGCCCAGGTGAGGAGGCAGAAACCAGGAAGGCTCTGATGAGATGTCAGTAAACCAGTCTGGTAAAGATCTCATCCTGAAGAGTTACAGGAAGGAATCAGAGCTGCAGAAGGGCTATAGATGTAGATCTTGGAAAATAAAGCCAAAGAATTTTACATTATAAAAGATTATCACATTGCAGAGGGTTTGATATGAGGCAACCACATCTACCACAGTAACTATGCGGGACATACAGGGACAGAACAAATGATGCATTGTGGTCCATCATTAGCCCGGTGAATCTTTATCCCACTCTTATGAGGACGGAATAAATAAAACAATATTTATGATTTAACTTCCCTTAACTACGGTGGATTTTATAGACTGCATGGGGTGTAGGGAAGAGTTCAGAGACCAAAATACTGGTGAATGAAGGGTCCAAGAATAAGAATATAAAAATGTAGATTCTCAAAATAAGAATGTAAAAATAAAGAAATATAAAGTTGTAAGTTTAGGAGAATGAAAACAGACTGTCAGCAGCTTTCTCAGCAGCTTGAGGATTAACTATTAAGTAGGTTATTTTGCTTTACAACCCATAGCTCTGTTTACAAGGCCAAGCATCTCTCTGTAAACTGGAAGCTAGCCTATGGATATGAGCTGAGTCAACTTTTAGAAAATAGATATATGACCTCTGGGTTGTGCATTATACCTGCTATGTGAAACTGGAAGCATCAACAGGGAGACCACAGGGCTTCAGTAAACACCACCTGAAAGTACCAAAAAAGACAATAGACTAAATGCAAACACTAGTTTAACTAAAAAAAAAAAAAAAAACTCTGTTTATGGAGATTGTAAAGTAAGGCTATCTGTATCTGAGTTTTACCTTGAGATTGTAAAATTCCTTTGTTCAGACCTAATGCTTGGTGCCCCTACTATAAAAAGGTGGGTTCAAACACCAGCTTTTTGCCACAGTCTTACAAAATTCATCTCTGGCTGTGGTCTCAGCTAGCTGATAAGCTTTTTGTGCCCCATGAAGATTTTTTATTTTATTTTTTTATTTTTTCCTGGATTCTGGTTTCTGGAATAAAGTCTGCTTCTGGTTTATTAGACTTTGGTGGTCTGTGCCTATTTTTGTGCAACCCCCTGTACCTAACAGTGAACAAACAGTCTAAAGTTATTCAGAGTGTAAAAAATGTTGGAAGTAAAATGGAATCTTGGTACTGAGAACTGAAGCAAAGGTACCCCTATTCACAAAGTGCCTTCCACTTTCCAGTCTCGGTTTTTCTTTTGTTTTGTTAATATCAGGAGACATCACACCATCTGGTTAGCACTCTGAAAACTGAGCAGAAAGAAACAGAACTGCTCTGTTTTTCCTGTCATCTGTGAGAGCCACCATATCTGACCTCATGCCTCGCTTCAGAAGGGCAACTCCTGCCTAAAAAAGTCCCATCCAGGTGAGGCTGGTATGAGAAACCTGCTTTTCTGATAGTGATGTACACAGGAGTCTGAATCTCACCAGCTGCTAGCCTCAACAAGAGTTCAGAGCATTTTTAAGGAGAATAAGTCAATGTATGACAGCCCCGAGAACAAAAGTCAGCATCCATGGCCATCAAATAAGCAAGAACTCAGTCCTCTAAAGGGCAGTGAGGGGGCAAGCATCAGGGGCTCCATTTATTAGTATTTACAGAATCTCTTAGTGACAAGAAGAAAGCAAATGGCCTTTCTTAAGAGGCCTGATCAACTCATAAACAGCAGAATGCCCCTGCTTCTCCAGGGCAACACAAACCCAAACTGCTGTCCAAAATAAAATCTCCCATTCAGCAATTTCCATTCCAAATAGCCCCCCACCGGGAATCCCACCACAGAAAGTGGGGAATCTTAGCTGGAGCTACTGACAGATTTGGGGGTGTGTCTGCTCCTGGAATTACGTTTCTACATGTCAGTCTCACACACACATATCACCTCATTAGGGAACTGCTCCTTGATGGCGGTCTCTCCCTGAGTCTCTGCCATATAAAGCCATGTCTTCCCACTGTAGACACTGACAGGCCCTGTGCTTTCTTTTCCAGGCACTTTTCCCAATGTGTAACAATGCGATTACTTGTCAGACACGTAATTCCTGACTCCCACGAGATTGCTGATTCCCTGAGGAGGAGGCTGCACCTGTGAGTCCCCGCATTACCCCTGACACAGGTGTTGCCTTCATATGCATAGTTAAAAGTTTTAACTGAACCAGTTATCAAATAATGCATAGATCATTCTGTAAGAGCACGCTTTTCTATTTTGTAGATTGTCTTTTATAAAATCTTTATCAGTGTCTGTTGCCTTCAATCACAGCACTCTAGAGGCAAAGGCAGGCAAATCTCTGAGCTCAAGGTTAGCTTTATCTATCTGGTGAATTCCAAGCAAACCAGGGCTGTGCAGAAAGACCTCGTGAAATACAAACAAACAAGAAAAAAAAACATAGCACTTCACCAAGGGTCTGTGGTATTTGCTGCTGGTAAGGTGGGGGCTGTAAACAGTGTAAACAGACCTTTGGGGATAGGCAATGGATAGTGCCATCCTAATACAGAACCTATCCAAACATCTGATTTCCCATTGGTACAATCTAATTGTAGGGGGAAAAAAAAGAAATAGCCACATTTGGAAACTCCCAATTTTTCCCCCCTTCAAAGATAAAATCTCACTTCGATCCTTTATTTCACTTCCATTAACTGACATTAAAATACTGCTTGGGTGAAGTTTTCTATTAGAGCCACACCCACAAGCAGCCTTGTGGTGAATTCCAAGCATGCAACCCTGGCAGACTCCCTCTCCAGAAGCTTCTTACCTACCGTAATAGTTTTCTACACCATGCAAACACACACACACACACACACACACACACACACACACACACACAGTGCTGCCCCGTGTGACAAGGGGACAAGTGGAAAACTGTGAGCAAAATGGGGACAAACGATCAGAGTCAGGGGAAGTCTTTGCCCATGGCCAGAAAATGTCCTCATTGTGCTCCACCTTCTTCACGCTGATGCAGGTCCAGAAGATAACAACATTACTTATAAGCTATTACAATTATGCTTAAACCATCGTGAGTACTCCTTATGTCATGTTGTGTTGTGTGTGTTTCAACCCTTACAACTATTAGAAGGTAGCTACTCCACTTAACATACCAAGAAACTGAGACACAAGGGGTTAATTACCCTTAGATTATGCATTTCCACTGACATTGAGGATCTTCCTTTTTCGTTGCTTGTTTTTGTTGGTTGGTTGGTTGGTTTTTGTTTTAGAAACAGGTTTCTCTGTGTAGCCCTGACTGTCTTGGAACTTGCTCTGTAGACCAGGCTGCCTCAAACTCAGATACCCGTGTCTCTGCCTCCCAAGTGCTGGAATTAAAGGCACGTGCCAACACTGCCTGGCTCAAAGATCTGCACTTTTAACAGTTAAAACACTCAAACACCAAGAACAAAAACCAGGCAAACAAAAATTGGGCAGTGGTAGCACACGCCTTTTGACTAGCACTAGAGGGGCAAGGCAGATGGATCTCTGTGAATTTGAGGTCAACCTGGTCTATAAAGTTAGTTTCAGGACAGTCAGAACTATCACACAGAGAAACCCTATATGGAAAAAAAAAGATAAAAAAAAAAAACAACTCACAATTATATTTTTAATTTCCTATGAACCATTATTCCTCATGGTGAGTTTTTTAAGTTTTTATTAAACAAGCAAAAAATTTAAATTACATGTGACAAAGGAAGAACTGATTTCTACATGCAAGATAACACCAATCCTATCATAAGGAATCATAGAAATTATAAACATATAATACATCTTTTTTTTAACTAACAGGTTGGCCAAAAATAAAAAGTGTGAAAATAAGCTGCCTGGTGGTGAGAAAGTAAATTGTGGCAAACCCAGGGAGCGCAATTTTTAGCAAAAAGTTGAAAGGTATATGCCATTCGACAAAGACCATTTCATAGAGTTTAGTCTATGGTTATTGTAAACACATGCGAGATTAGTGTGTGTGTGTGTGTGTGTGTGTGTGTGGTATGTGTGTATGTGTGTGTGTGCAGTATGTGTGTATGTGTGTGTGCATGCATATTTATTGTGGAGTACTATGTGTACATGCTCATGTGTTCAGAGCATACAAAAGCCAGAGCAAGATATCATGCGTCTGCCCGTTTCATTGCCTCACCCTTGAGATAATCTTGCTAAACCAGAAGCTCTCCTTTTGGCCCAGGCTGGCTTACCTTTTAGGCCTTCTCAGATCTATTGGTCTCCATTCACCAGTGCCATGGTTACAGGCAAGCACAGCTATACCCAGTTTTTTTGGTGATGCTGAGAATTCAAATTTAGGCCCTCATGCTTGCAGAGCAAAGCCTCTTATCTGATGACCCAGATCCTCAGTCCCTATATTGTCATAATACCGAAAGATAAGAAATGACTTTGATGATTACTGACAGGTGACTGATGAATTCATGTTCCACCTACACCACGCAAACAAAGTGAGAAGGCTCAATGTGTGGCCACATAAGCAGACCTCTGAGATATACTGTGAAGTGGGGAGCGAAGAGCTGAGCAACACATGGATTACACAACCATTTGCATGGAAAGACACAGAGACGGTGTAGTGAGTAAGTCATTTGTTTAGGAGTGTGGAGTTACCAGAGTGTAAGTCAATGGACTGCTTCCTTATGTCGGTATTAAGACAGAATAAAATAGTTCTAGAAGCACACACGTAAAACTGCTGAAAGTGGCCCCCAACAGGATAGGTAGAAGCGAGATTTTCCAAATACACTTGTCAATACAGTTTGAGTTCTTAATCATGTCAATGTATTACCCATAGAAATGTCTAAATTTAGCACGCAGAACCACTTACTTCCACACTACAGTCCGCAGCCCGTGCTCACTTAGTCCAATGTACCTTGCAACGGGGCAAGTGTTTTTACTCAGGGGAGAATGCAACTTCTCTCTGTCAGAAATCCAGTTATAAACTGGTTTCTGAAATTTGCATATAGATGCCTTTTAGCAAAAGTTCTTCTTTCCTAAATGCCAGAATTTCCTGAATAACAATGAATGCACACACAGGCATCAGTTTCGTCATTTTCATTCATCAACTATAGCTGTTTCCACATGCAGATAAGAGTGTTGGAAACCACAAGTTCTGTTATTCCAAACTTAATTATAAATGTCAATTTGAATCACATATTACACTTTACCCAATGCAGGGGGGGGAGAAAAAGAAAAAGAGAGAGAGAGAGAGAACAAC
Organism: Alexandromys fortis; assembly: GCF_014885135.2. Classification (NCBI taxonomy): domain Eukaryota; kingdom Metazoa; phylum Chordata; class Mammalia; order Rodentia; family Cricetidae; genus Alexandromys; species Alexandromys fortis. The sequence continues at coordinate 243,905 of NW_026068030.1, read as the reverse complement.
AAAATGGCTACAAAGGGGTAAAGCAAGAGCAATGAGCTGGCATAGACTACCAAGAGTTTTTCATTCTGTCTTACAAACATCCATGTCTAACCATATTTTTTCCCAAAATTACCTTTCAAACCATTTGTATAATAATTGGAGCAAGTTAATTTTTAAATCATATTTAAGACATTTACTCAGTGATTTTTGAAAATTGCATTTGCATGTAAAATAAGTGAGATTCTTGTGTCTGTTTTTCTGACTAAAATGAACATGTTTATGCAGTGCAGATGTGGGTTTGTAACATTTGCTTGAAGGAAGTAAAAAGGTTCCCTAAGACTGTTAGGAAAATGAGGCAACCACATTGGTCTTTTTTGAAAGAAGTAGTGAGCAAAGGAAGCTTCAAAGAGGAGAAAATCCAAGGCAGGAAAGGGGAAATAGTAATGAGAAACAAAACAGTAACAGCAAGAATTTCCCTAGCAATCATCCCAAAACGAAAGCCAAACTTCCCAAAATTGCCAAGAGAAAAGAACTTCCATAGGGTGGAGAGGGATCAGAACTCTTAGCCCAGACCACTGCGGCCACAACCACCCATCCCTTGGAGTTCCCATACAGACTGCTGCTCGGCCCTCAAGAACACTGTTGCTTTCCATGCACAGCTACATCCCAGTTCAGCTAAGACACAAACATCTTTTCCTTAACTCCCAAATAGCCAGCCAAGATAAGGTGATCCAGTTCATCAAGACTTTTACCTAAAGCAACAATCAGCAACAAAGGAATAAAAGACACGAAAGCAACAGAACATATTGCATTTTGCACTTTAAGTCAATACTGGCTGCTCAGGATTCAGAATCTTCATTTTCATAATTCCCATGGTAAGGAAGAATGCTGAGTCCCTGTGTTTTCTTCTCGGCTTTCCCAAGGAGGGAAGCCCACAGTGTGACCCTCATGTCTGCCTACACAGACATTTGCATGTTGGTGAGTTCACTTCAAGGGTGGTTAACCTCACCTGACGCTCCTCAAGGGGTCTTTGTAAAGAGACCATGCCTTCTAAGCCACCCAGAAACCCCTGGCCAACAGGAGTAGCTGCCTGAATGTGCCTCGAAACCTAAGATTATTGGTGATGAGGATGAATGGATGTACAGACATGCACAAGTAAAGTATAATCTGCCAGGGCCAGTACCACATGTTATCTGAGGAGATGACGACTGTAGCATCCACGACCATGGACACAAACGACAGTGCATAAAGAACCAGGAAGGAGACGAGTGACTTCAGCGCTCTGCTGTGAGCCTGGGCGCTGGGATCCTGCATGCTGTGGGCATTGTGCTGCATTCTTTGGGTATGTCTCCTGAGAGACTTAATCAGCATCAATATTGAGACCAGAAAGAGAGAGCAAGGAATGGACATGGTGACAAGCTTCAGAGGCATAAAATAGTCGATTTCCAACCTTCTGTTCCACTCCTTAAAGGTTGTGTTCCCAGAAATTTTTCTTCTTAAGAATGCCTGGTATGCAGACTGATTTCCCCAAAAGAACAGCAGAGTTACAATGAAGGACACCAGGATAGAGCCCAGAAGGAGCCGGGGCACCAATCCCGGGAGCCTCCACTTCAACCACAGGAAGGCAGGATGCGAGAAGTTAGCAATCTTGATACAGAACAGGACGCTGAGCCAGGTGCCAAACCAGAAAGTGGCTGAGTTCAAGAAGTCCCAGTGAAGACCAATGAGCTGCCGGGCAAGACCCCTGGAGTACTCAACCAGGTAGAGGAAGTAGTAGAGACTGTTCACAAGCCCAACACACTGCTGGCAGAATCGGGAGGTGCCCAAACTGAGGAGGATCATATCCAAGGGGGGCAGCCTACCACGCCGTCGCCATTCCCTGCTCAGCATCAACACAATGAATCCATTGGCCAGGATCCCCAGGAAACAAAGCAGGACAAAGATCAGCATGAAGAAAACTGTCAGTGCTGGTAGCATGTCAGCCCTTCCTCCAGTCACCACAAGTGGTGGCCCTGGTTCCTGGCCTCTTCCTTGCTATTACCCACAGTCCCTCGCACTCCCTTCTGGAGACGTGGGATGAATGGATGGGTTCTGCATCTGAGCAAGAACTTCAATGGGAAGAGTGCTCAAGCCATAGATAAAAGGTGTGCTCTTGGCTCAGATATAATGCAAATATCCCCTGGGCTTGGGTACCATGGGGCACCAGCTGCTCGTGATTTGCCTTCTCTGATTTTGCCTACATGCTACCACGCTTGGAATAGCATATATGGGGAGGGTTTTTAGTCTTGGTAAGTGAGTTTCATCCTTTTTATCTCATCATTGAACTATATGATCACACATCTTCCTATTAAGTGTAGATAGATAGATAGATAGATAGATAGATAGATAGATAGATAGATAGATAGATAGATGCGTACATAAATAAACGCATCCAATACAGGGAGATATCTAGGAAAAAATGGTAACACTAAAAAGGTCAGTCTTAGCTGAGTTTCCCTGCCATACATCTTCCCTCACTCATGAATAGCTACCCCTTCATGGTCAACACCTCAGTCTACCTTTCTACCCAAACCTCTATTTAAATCTCCCATGACCACTATGGTATAAGTAATTTATAACCATCTAACTGCTCTCTTTCCAGGGAGAGAATACATTTCCTTGTGGTTTGCAGGACTGAGTGCATTCATTTCCTCCTGGATATTGGTGGGAATGCATTTAGGTCCCACAAAGATTGAGACAAAGGCTGTCCCCAGTCTTTGCCAAGTGAGTTATTTGTGGCCACTGACTTCATTAGACCAGCAGGGTGCAGTATGAGCAAGACACAAACAATACACTTCTAGAATTATTGACTGAAAACACACAGCTCTGTCACAGATGGCACAGCATGTTGGACTCCTTTGTTTAGAATCAAGACACAACTCTTATCAACTGGGAAAGTGAGTAATCCACAAAGTTGCAAAAGTCAGGGTTGCTGTTCTGAAAGCCACCTTAGGTTTGTCTACCACAGCTTAGAAGACACAAGTGAGCCCCTGTCTACTAGTACCAACCTTAGAGAGTTGAAAGTCGAGCTACTTTAACATGCCTGTCATCTCAGAGAGCTATATTTTTCAATTACTTTTATGTGTGCCAAAGACACATAAGATCTACTCCTTCAGCAGATTGCAAGTGCGTCCTTTGGTATGAACAGCTGCTGGCACATGTCTGTCCATTTAGCCTCCAGGACTGAACTGTTTAGCACAGCTGGAATGTGGTACCCATGACCAACATCTCTCCATCCATCCCTTCATCCTAGATCCCTGGCAACATCACTCTACTCTTGACTTCTGCAAGTTTGGTTATTTTAGCTCCCTCATGTGAAATCCTGCAGAATATGTCTATGTCTAGAGCTTTTTGCTTAGTTTCATGTCCTTGAGAGCATAAAGCTCATTTGTGTTTTGTTTTGAGTTTCAGTGTTTCTTTTTTAATCAAAATGTTTGTAAATAAAACATGTTAAAAATTAGACATCTGATTGGGGATTTAGTCATACTTTATTTACACATGTCAATTTGTAGAGCAGACTTAATTCTCTAGTTCAACGGGACTTCTACATGATAACAGCCACAAAATTGGCACACTATATTAAAAAACCAAACAGAGACAGACAGTATCTGAAGCTTTATGCCAACTTAGACCCAGGATGCACTGGCCTTCATACAAGATCTTAGAAGTGTCTGCTGTGAGCTTACCAAAGTAGAACCAGAGATCAGAAGTCACAAACATTGACTTTCAAAACAAAAGCTCTTTCCCAAGAGTTACTGGTTTTATTTTAAAAAGTACGACAAATAAAATTAATGCTATTTGAAGTTTTTATTCCAAAATCGCAATTGGTACACTGGTTCGTGCCAACCCCTCAGGACGCTGTGCCTGGTGGAGACTGCCTTTCTGATCAGGTACACATGAATACCCTCCCATCTCAGGGTGATCAAAAGTTACAAACATAACATTGTCAACCATTGGGTACACTTAACAATTTTTTCCTAGTTTGAGATTCAGAAAAATTGCTCTGGAAACATGTCGTAATTTGTATTTCTTCCTGAAGGAAGGAAATTTATAGAAATCTGTCAACACAAAACAGATTTTTCTTTTTGTTAGAAAAAAATAGCTGATTCTTTTTCATAGGGAAAATTTTACTCATGGATGGTTCGAATTTTAACTTTGGTTTTTGAGACAGGATCTTACTATGGAAGCCAGGGGTCCAAGTTAGTCTGAAATTCTCCACATAGCCCACATTGGCCTATGCTCCTGCCTCAGTTTCCTGAGTGCCAAGTTACCACACCCAGGTTCCTGAAAGGCTGGAGGCTAAGGGACATTTGGTAAGCATGGATGTTTCAGAGTGCTCCACTTAGTCCAATCCTCTGGATTTTCCTTCATAGTTATGTAAATTATAAGGAAAAGAGATCTTACAACCTATGTACAGCAGTTTACACCTCAGTTTCTTTATTTCTTTACTTATTTATTTTTATGTACCAATCCCAGTTTTCCCTCCCTCCTCTCCTCTTGCTTCTCCCACCTTTCCCCACTCCACCCCCATTTGCTCAAAGGGGAAGGTAAGGTTGTTCCTGGGGAAGTCAGCTAAGTCTGTCCCATCACCTCATTGAGGGAAGACCTCGGTTTCTTTTTTCACTTGATGAATGGCTGAGATGAATTCATGACATACATTCTTCATGGAGAGCTGTATAGTCACATAGAAACTCGAGAGTCTTGAGCAGGATCATGATTCTGGACTCTACTTCCTGAATGAGTGTGACCATGTAGTACACAAATCCCTCCCAGCCATGATGCCTTCTGTATGTTTTTCTTCTTTGGTCTGCAGATCTTTATAAGCAGTAATCACTCCCATTCAATCATTGCTCCTGGTCAGAGTTGGTAGGATCCGCGTTCATATGTATTGGGTCCCGCTCTTTCCAAAACTGATCTCCAACAGCAGCCGATTCGATTCCTCCTGTAGAGAAGAGGTCACTTCTGGCCTTATGGAAATTTACAAATTCCTGCTTTTCCTTGAGTTTCTTCACAACCTCTGTAACGGCTGGATAACTTCCTTGAAACATCCATAGATGGACAGCTTGATCCTGCTCACCACACCATGTGTTCCACGTCCCTATGAAGCTGTCTTCTTGGATCTGAGATAACACTTCTTGACAAATTTTGTTGTATGTGTCCAGGAATTCTTGCTTAACACTGTGAAACTGTAACTTGTGCAGACTGCTTGTCTCCTTTTTAGGCTAGGCAGTTAGCAATGACCTTTCCTCAGATCAACCTTTCTGACAGATAAGGATTTTAGCCAGCTGTCTTCTGGAGGTCTGTGACTTGAAGACGTCACTCTCTGAAGCCACAGCGGGCCCCCTCAAGCAAGCAGCACTCGATCATCTTGCTCCAGAGCCTGAAGCTTCTACTGCCTGGGTGCTGCCGTTGACAATACTACCCATTATTTATTTCATTTTTAAGGCTGAATAATATTCTACAGGGGTCATGCTTTCTTTACCAATTTACTTATTAGCACTTTCTTATTTTGTCTCTATGTCTTGGCTACTGTAGCTGACACTTCAATGGACCTGAAAATGCTGCTACAATTTCTGATACAATGATTTCTTTTTATTTTATTTTAAAGATTCTTTTTATTGAGCTATATTTTTTCTCTGCTCCTCTCCCTTCTTTTCCCCTCCTTTTCTACCTCTCCTCTGGTCCCCATGCTCCCAATTTACTCAGAAGATCTTGTCTTTTTCTACTTCCCATGTAGATTAGATCCATGTATGTCTTTCTTAGGATCCTTATTATTGTCTAGGTTCTTTGGGATTGTGAATTGTAGACTGTTTTTTCTTTGCTTTATGTCTAAAAGTCACTTATGAGTGAATATATATGATATTTGTCTTTCTGGGTCTGGGTTACATCACTCAATATGATGTTTTCTAGATCCATCCATTTGCCCGCAGTTTCTTTGGATATTTGCTACTCTAGTTTGGTATCTTTGGTCCACACCAAAACCCATGCTGAACCTTGGTTCCAAGGTGTCCATATTACATTGTGTTGCAAACTTTCAGATGTGAGTAGTTCATTAAGAGAAATTAAGTCTTTTTTTCTCATGCGTGTTCTCACTCTTGTAGGAAGGACTGTATTAGACTAAGTTATAACATAAACCCAGGAATGGGACTGTTGAATAATAAAGTAGTTCTGTTTGGGTTTCTTCTTCTTTCTCTTTATCTATCTCTCTTTATTTTTCTCTAACACCCATATTATTTACCAAAGTTGCTGGGCCAATTCACATTACCACCAATGCATACAGGGACTTGTTTTCTTTGCCTCCTCCCAACATTTATCTCTTTTTGGTAGCCACTAACAGGAGTGAGGTAATGCCTCTTCGTGGTTTGGATTTGCATTTCTCTGAAGCTCGTGGCACTGAGCACATCTCTGCACATGTCTTGTCTGTATGCCACTTTTGAAGACTATCATCTCCTCAGATCCTTTGCTTACATTTAAATCAAGTAGCTTGGGGATGATTTCGCTATTGATCTGTGTAATTCCCTTACGATTTTCTTCTTTCTCGGTGAAAAAAAAAATTCTTTCCACAGTGTATGTTATTGGCACCTGAGTCAAAGTTCAGTGATCTGCACATGTGCGAACTTGCATCTGAGCTCTCGGCTATGTCTCCTAGGTCTATAAGTCTGCTTTAGTTCCAGCACCGTGTTGGTTGCATTCTTTTGGGCTAGTTATTGGAGAATTATTGTGTCCCTTCTGTTTTATGTTTCTTTGATTTTCCATGTCCCATATAACATTGTGTGCAATGTTTGTATGCCTGAAGAACACTTATCTTTTCTACTGGGTTGAGTGTTTTCTTTCTGTTCATGAACTTTCAAGTCGGCTACAACCCTCTTTCTCTATTTGGATCATGTCCTAAAGCTCAGTGCCCACATCAATGTCAGGAAGTATTGGACTGTCTTCACTTAGAGTTTTATGAGGTAAGAACTCACACTTAACTCTGCAAGGTCCTTTGCTCAGGAACAGTTTTCTGCTCCTACTTTAAGCTCCTACTCTAAGGCTACCCACCGAGAGCAGTGAGTCTCAAGGTCCCCAGTAAGAGAGCCCAGCACTCTCAGCCTGGGCTCCAGGGGCTCCTGTGCTCTCCTGGATCCTGCACTGCCTGCCCCGTCCTTCCTTCTGTCCCTGGATCACTGGGCTACCAGGCGGCCCTGTTTAGGTGCTGAGGAGTTCCATCTGGACAGGTGAGTGTGTGCTATCCAGGGGCGATAGTCCCGGAAGAGAGCACAAACCCCCCTCC
>NW_026068030.1:218401-230626 GCF_014885135.2 Alexandromys fortis | reverse complement strand
GAACCTTCATCTGGAGATGGATGGAGATAGAGACAGAGACCCACACTGGAGCACCGGACTGAGCTCCCAATGTCCCAAGGAGGAGCAGAAGGAGGGAAAATATGAGCAAAGAAGTCAGGACCACGAGGGGTGCACCCACCCACGGAGACAGTGGGGCTGATCTATTGGGAGCTCACCAAGGCCAGCTGGACTGCGACTGAAAAAGCATGGGATAAAACCGGACTCTCTGAATATGGCGGACAATGAGGGCTGCTGAGAAGCCAAGGACAATGCCACTGGGTTTTGATCCTACTTCATGTTCTGGCTTTGTTGGAGCCTAGCCAGTTTGGATGTCCACCTTCCTAGACCAGGATGGAGCGGGGAGGACTTTGGACTTTCCACAGGGCAGGGAACCCTGACTGCCCTTCAGACTGGAGAGGGAGGGGGAGAGGAGGGGGGGGAGGGGGAGAGGAGAGGGAGGAGGAGGGGAAAAGGGAGCCGGGGAGGGAAATGGGAGGCGGGGAGGAGGCGGAAATTTTTTTTTCAATAAAAAATTATATTTAAAAAAAAAGCACTCACACTTAAGTGTTTAACCTATGTTAAGCCATTTTTGCGTGTTGTGTAATATAGGGGCTTGGCTTTACTCTTATACCTATGAATATGCAGTTTCCCCACTTTCCCCAGCATCATTATTTAAGAAATCATCTTTTCCCCGCCACATATCCTTGGCGCTCTAGTGAAAATTCCGTTGACCACACTGTGTAAACGTGTATCTGAGCTCTCCACTGTGTCTCATTGCCTATGCTCTTGGTTTCATTCCAGCACCATAATCTACACATTCTTTTGGAATGGTTACTGGAAATTTATTGTTTTCCTTTAGTGTTGTGTTCCCTTGATTTTTTTATGTTCATATAATCTTGGGTGTCATTTCTGTATACTCAAAGAAGTAATTATCTTTCCCAGATTCTACAAACTTGAGTTTCAAAGAAACCACAAAAACAAAAATGAACATTGAAAAACCAAGCCAGACATGGTGGCTAATACCTGTAATCCCAGCACTTGGAAGGTAGAGGCAGGAGATTCAGGAATCCACAATCATCCACAGCTATACAGTGAGTTCAAAGACTGTTTGAGCTATGTGAGACCCTGTGTCAAAAACAAAAGCACAAATTTTAAAGTGTGTAAGTATAAAGTCACAGGCTAAATGGAACATCACCCTCTACGTCTGAGGAGAACAATGGAGGCTCCAGCTCCAGGTGATGTAATGCCTCTGGCCCTGGGGCAAAAAGACTGCAGAACTTCGGCAGCTCCACCAGTTGAGCCTGGGGTTGATGAAAACTGCAGATAACCTCAATGGAAAGAGCTAAGGGCGTCTCAGAGAGTGCAAGGCTACTCAGATCAGCAGTGAAGGCCTGCAAGGACCTCCTGCTCCACTTTTCACTGGTGGAGCCGCTGCAGCCGAATATCTCTTTCCCACAGTGAGCTGTGATGATTGCTAGCAAGGGTCACATATGTTTAATGCTCCCTATCTTCTGTGTCACTGTCGCAGCTTCTGTGCTCCACTGCATAGAAGTGTGTTCTTACTGTGTTCTACAGCTCTCTGGGAACAACTGTTTCCAGGAGGAAGCTACTGCTACTTTGTGGGAAGGCTTGGGCTATGACTCTTAATCTGCCATCTTGTTCCAAAAATATTTCCAGAGTGAAAACATATTTAGGGTAATCTATATTATGAGATTTTCCGTTTCATATTTTCAATGTGTTCTGATTTTTTCTACGGCTGTTTTTTAAGCATTTGCATATTCTGTTATAATATGATTTTCTCACAAAAGAGACATGTGAGGAAATTAGACCAACTAACAATGGGAAAACTGTTATTCTCACAGCATAAGGGGAGCGCACTGAGATATTCATATGGTGGCTTGATTCCTTGACGTCCCGTGGGACCCAAAATTCTCAAGATGGCCCAGTCCCTTGGCATAATGGACTAGAAGTTGCACATCACTACAACACACCTATATGCTCTACGAATCTCTAGATTGCTTATAATGCCTCATTCAATATAAATGTTGTGTAAGTAAAATGCTAGGGTTGTACTCTTCTCATATACTACATCCCAGCCACAGTTTCCCCTCCCCCACTTCTCCCACTCCCCCTATACCACCTCTCTTAACCAAATCCACTCCTCTTCCATTTCCCTTCAAAAAAGAACAGGCATCCCAGGGATATTTTTAGGCAATAACGATGAGGGAAAAGAAAAGTCTTTACATGTTCATTACAGACATAGTATCACTGTGTTTTCCAGTTGCTATTGGTTGAATCCATCAAACCACAACTTGGACCCAGAGGCCCTACTACCACTGTATGACAATTAGTAATCTACCATAAAAAGAGCAATTTCACTAAATTCATCCGGATATGTGTTCTTGTCATTATTATGGTTCTTATATTGTTTTTCATTTATTTGTTTGTCTACTCACTAAAATGTTACCGGTGTTTGCTGTGATTCAGGGGACACATCCTAGAGCCACACATACGCCTTCTCATGTTAGCTGTATCCCTGGCACTCAGCACATATCTCTGAGCACTTGAGTTTGCTGCCGCCCTAGTCCTAGAGGATGTAAGTGATAAAGAACAAGCTCACGAACAAGATGTTTTCAAATATTGATCAGTTCTTTGAAGAAAATAAAAGAAGACTCCTGGAGGTTGCTGGAAAGTGAAAGCTGCTCCTTCTTACTTCCAAGAGACAGGGAGGAAGTCAGGAGAAATTTTCTCAGGACTGTATGTGTGAGCGGAGAAGCCGCAGAGAGCAGAGCCTGGCAGTGGGCCGACATTCATTCTTACAATATTATCTGACTGTCGCTGTATGCATTCTCCCTCACCATTGTTTTCAGTTTGATTCTGAGAAAGAATGAGAGCCAAAGCAGAATGCAGAGCTCTTCTTTACGTTTTTGCCACATAAATTATCGGAAGATCAACCCAAGTAATAAAGTGGCCTTAAACCACCTGATATATGAATTCCATGTAGCAACATAGAGGTGGTTTCAACAACTCTGGGATGGGCTGATGTTGAGAATGGAGAAGGGGCGGGAAGAAGTTACTGGGACTAGAACAAAAACCTGACTTTGTGCTTACCAGACCTGGAAAAGAGTTGTTATAGCCTTCTCCTTCCTGGGTTTCTGTCAGAGATCTGAAGATTTCCTACTGGACATTTTTACCCCTGTATATCCAGTTTCCTTGGCATAATTTATTGATGAACCTATCATGACCCCATTGGGTATCCCTGACTTCCTGGTGGGCCCACCTACATCAGGTGTTAATCCAGAAAATACACTACAAGCTTGTGTGTAGGTCAGTCTCATATTCAGTTCAGTTAACTATGTATGTGGAAACTTATACCTGTGATCTCCGAAATCGAGACAACCAATTTGGGTCTTACCTATGTGTTAGTATGTTTTTTTTTTTTTTTTTGTTATTGTGGTGATAATCATGACCAAAAGCAACTTGGAGAGAAGATGGTTTTATTTGGCTTACAGGTTACACTGCATCACTGAAGGAAGTGAAGGCAAAAAACTCAAGGCTAAAGCAGAGACCATGGAGGAGAGCTGCTTACTGGCTTGCTCTTCATGACTTGCTCAGTCTACTTTTGATGGAGGAAGGTCATTGGTTAATAAACAAACTGCCTTGGCCCATTTGATAGGTTAGAACATAGGTGGGTGGAGTAAACAGAACAGAATTCTGAGAGGAAGAGGAAGTGAGCTCAGACACCATTTCCTCTCCTCTCTGGGGCAGACGCGATGAAGCTCCGACCCAGGATGGACTTAGGCTAGAATCTTCCCGGTAAGCGCACCTCGGTGCTACACACATTAATAGAAATGGGCCAGGCAGTGTTTAAATGAATACAGTTTGTGTGTTGTTATTTCGGGGCATAAGCTAGCCAGGCGGCCAGGAACCGGGCTGTGGGAAGAGGCCTGCAGCTTCTACTACATACTTTCTTATCTAACTCAGGACCATGTGCCCAGGGATGGCAGCACTCTGCATGGGAAGCACCCACCCACATCCGTCATTAATCAGAAATTGCACTGCAGACTTGCCCACAGGCCTATCTTCTAGACTCGCTTTTCTCAGTTGAGGTTCCTCTTCCCAGATGATAGGTTTTGTCAGTTTGTATCAGGTTGGCAAAACTAACCCATGCACCCTCTACATCCTTCTGACAGAATGCAGATTCCAAGTCTGTTATGACTCCCTACTAAAGACATAATACAGTCAGCATTGTTGATATCACAATGGACGCTCATGGTTGCAGGTTTTTGAAGTGAAAAGAAAGACTTTCTCGTCTTTCTCCACATACCACAAGAGGAGACTCCACAGACTTCCATCAATTACTTACTCTTCACAAAATCCAGCGGCTTCTTGTTCATTGTTTGTTTGTTTGTGTTTCCTTTGCAAATCTGGAAAAGCTAAACTGGTATAGATCTCATGTTATCAAGTATATGCTCTTTATATAAATGTCAATGTTTAGCATCATGTAACTAAAATTGTTGGTCCTGGGAATCTGAGTATTATTCTAGTGTAACTGAAATTCATTTGAGGGATTAAAATGAGGAGTGATGTGATCAAATTTATCTTTTAAAGTGAATCTCCTGGGCAGTCATGTAAATAACAGATCCAGGTCAGGTTACGGTGGGAGAAAACAGTCAGAGGGTACTAGTCTGGATTGTGCATGTAGATCAGAGGTTCTCCTCAGGTGGAAACCAGAGAGGAGGAAAGCAATGATAAGATGCTGGCCTGATATATTTTGTAGGAGTAAGAAAAGGGAAAAAAACCTAGCACCAATTCTAAAGTTTCAACTTTATCACTGGAGAGACTTTCATGAATCACTTGCCGAGATGAGAAGGAATAGAAGAACATGTCTGTGGGTGGCAACCTGTTTTGGTCCTATAGCACTTGAGATGCCTGCTAGATATCTAAGCTGAGACATGAGCTAGACAATTGAAATGTAAGTCTGGATCGCAGTGAGCAGCAAAGGCTGGAGTAACAGGTTTGGAGACTCAACACTTACATGGTATTTAAAGCTATTAAACTGGGTGAGATCATCTGGGGAAAGAATGTTGGTGGAGACTGTAAAGGGGGCTGGAGTAAGCATTATACCTTCAGCTTGGAGAGGCTGGAAACAAAAGGATCCAACTAATATTAAAGAGAGTTGGAACTAATCTCAGAGAGGTTCCTCCATCCTGAGCTTACACTCAGAACAAAGGAAAGAGGAAGCAGAAAGATGGGGGTAGCAGCATCAGAATGAAAAATATACCTAAGAGGTTCTATGCTAGATCCTAAAATGATCTGCATTCAGAGGTTATAGGCCATGTTCTTTGTGATGATATCTCTAAAGAACATATAGCTAACATGTTCTAAGGTTTAAGATACTCTTGGCTAATCTTACGTCAGCCTAACACACAAACTAGAGTTATCTGAAAAGAGGAAATCTCAACTGAAAAAAATGCTACCATAAGACCTGGCCATAAAGACATTTTCTTAATTGGGTTGATGGGGGATAGTGCAGCCCATTGTGGGTTGTGCCATCCCTGAGCTGGTGGTCTTGGGTTCTACAAGAAGGTAGGTTAGCTTTCCAGTAAGTAGCACCCCTCCACCGTTTCTGCATCAGCTCCTGCCTCCAGGTTCCTGCCATGTTTGCCTTCCTGTCCTGACTTCCTTAGATGATGAACAGCAATATGGAAGTTTAGGTCAAATATAAACCCTTTCCTCCCCAACTTGCTTTTTGGTTATGGTGTTTGGCTGCAGGTCAGAAACCCTAACTAAGACAGCTTCAAAACGCAGTCAAATACAATAGAATCGTCAGTGTTATGGAGAGCAATTGCTCAGAGCTTCAGTCACTGAGTGTTTCATCAGGGAAAAAAGCCCGCTTATTATCCATCTATCCAACAAAATCAATCCATCACATGTCTCTCAGAAAATAGACAAGGTATATTGGTATAACGACTAGGATAGTCTCTTGGGAGAGAGAAACAAGCAGACAGTGTAATAAATGATAAAATAATAACCACACATGTATACTTGCAATCACTATGCCTCCTCCTGCACTATCCAAAATTCTCTAAATTTATTAATATTTTGATTTTCATAAAAATTCAATGAATTTCAAAAATGGTGCTAAGATTGTTCAAAAACTCAGAACAGATCATGGCTCTAAATGTGAGAATTACAGCTATAAAGTTCTTAAAAGAAACCATAGGACTATGTCTTCAGGATCTAGATAGAGAAAAGTATTCTTGGCAATAGCACCAGATTATAAATGTCTGAAGAGAAAAATAAATTTGGCTTAATCAAAACTAAAGGTGTTTTTACCATCATAACCTGAAAAGCAGCCACCTAATGAGAGGAAACATTTACAAGTCACAGGACTGAGAAGGAATTTGTAACCAAAAATGTAAAGTGCTTTTTGAATTCAGCAATAGAAAAAAAAGTAATCATATTGGGGTGGGAACTTGGGAGGAAGAGAAGGAGAGTAGCTGGAGAGGAAGGATGAATGTGACCAGAATCCGTCATGCATACTTGTCAAAGGATTATATTCATTAAAAGATTAATTTTTGCACAGAAGAGACAAAAATGGTTAGTAGACACAGAAGTTAGCAGTGGGTACTTTCGTTGTTACTAATGAAGCATTCATTGCTAACTGTAGGTCATGTATGATCATGTTTCTCAAGTCTAGACTTAGCAGTTGCACCCACAGTATCCCAAACTCTCCAGACCATCACGGGACCACATTTGTAGGAATACAAAACATTAACTTTTCAAAAAGATTACTGTGAGGTTGACTGATTGAGTAGACACCCAAATCTCCCAGCTCTGAGCTCTCAGCATCCCACGTTGCTTTCTGCCAATGCCCCCAATAAGGATTTTCCTTATAGCCATACCCCTAAACACACCAGATCTCAGCAAGAATGCTATCACAATGCCCCATCATTGTTCAGAAATGGAGTATAACATAGACTGCCCAATAAGAGTGTTTTCAGTCAGGCCAGAGGTACTCTGTCAGTAATGCACACTTGACTCCAGTCATTTATGCACTGAAAGGAAGAGGTGTTTCGTTTGTTTGTTTTCTAGTAGCTGAAAACAGGAAGCTGGAAAGTCATACTCTGTCTAGCCTGGAGTAAATCAAATATTCAACAGTGGGCTGTCTATGAGGGCCATGTGGCAAGGAACGAATGGTTTCTAAGCACTGAGTACAACGTCCTGACAAGAAGCAGAAATGAAGGTTTCAACTCACTTGGCAGTGGCAGCCAACAAAGCAGAAACTCCCAATATAACAAAGGATGCTGAGAATAAGGGACTGCTGAGTTCCCAGCCCTAAAAATGACTTCTATTTCACCAGCTCCAAGACCCAGGGGACATCAAGGAAGAGGGGAAAGAAGACTATAAGACCAGAGGGTGGAAAGGAATACTGCAAAATGATTGACTCAAAATATGATATAGTCATTGTGACAATGAACACACAGGAACTATGACCATATGCACAAGAAGTGAAAATGAGGGGGAGGGGTAGTAGGGAGGAAGAAAGGAGTCAACAGGCATGAGAGGGTCGTTAAGAAAGTAAAATAAGGGAATATGATCACAATACGTTATATACAAGTAAGAAACTGTCAAAACTTTTAAACCAATTTAAAAATGAAGTCTTCAGTCTCATAGCTCAGGAAATCCATTCTTCATCACCAGTGAGCCAGGAAGACTCAAGACTCAGATTAGAATCAAACCAAACCCAGGAAGATGAGCAGCATTTCTGGCCAGGCAGAACACAGTGTACTGGCCTACAGAAATATGAGCTGATAAGTGGGTGCTGTTCAAACCACGGAGCTTGTCATCTATTTTGTAGCAATAGAGAATTAATTCAGTCTTTTTAGCAAGTTATCTGAAGCCCACACTGCAGACCATTGAGTAGCTTTAAGAATAAACAAAAAGAGTATATTACCTTTCCTCTGTGTTATCCCCTAATATTTAAATAAGAACTTTAAAGTAATTTTGCAAATACATGTATCAGAATGCTTAGATAGGATATTGGCACCAGCATACCTTGGCTGGGAAGTATCATTCTCATTTGGACTTTAATAACAGTTATGAAATGGGCAACATAGTAAGCAGTTAATCGCCATTATCAATTTATTCTCACAACAAGTAGTGGACTAGGAATCAACACAATCATAGCTTTAAAAAATGTTCAAAACATTTACATGACTTCTTAAATCTTACCTAAAGATCTTCTAATTAGATTTGGATATTTTTCTGCTATGAATCTTACACTCTGTCTGCTATGTCAAAGCCATCAAATCTACTTCACTGCGTGTATAATAGACCAGAGAGATTTCACTGAAATGACACAAAAGTATGCAAAATAAACTAGTCATAATAAATATCTCCAAAGTGACAGCCAGCCAACTAACACAGTGTCTGGGCCTGTCTAGGATAATAAAACATGTGTCTGTAGTAGTTTCAAATAATAAATGTTGCCAACCTACCTGAACACATGCTGCTTGGGACATGATGTTACAGGTCAGAAAAACCCAGGCTGACAAGGACAATGGGTGAAATCAGCCCATGGCTACTCTCTGAATGTCTACAACAGCCCTCACATTATAGGTTTCAAACATTGAGCAAAAATGTAAAGGTCTTGCCTGAAATATGTGCCTATTCAGACCTTTTGGGTTCAACAAAGGGTGAATAGCACCATAATGGAACAATCCAGACACTTTACTGTATCTATTCCATTTTAATTTCATTTACATTTTTGTGATAATGTAAAAATAGAATTCTCTTAGTAACTGATTAAATCAAATATTTTTTCTTCCAGCACTGTACAGGGACATTTCTTGTGTTACAGCTTACTTCCCTGTATTTGGTTGTCTTGAACTTTGCCATCTGTCAAAACAGATGATTTCTCTTGTGGAATGGAAAGAATTCTTTGCTTGTTATTCATTGTTTGATATTTTTACGCATCTCACTTATTTTTATATTTCGAACTCTCTTTTCATAGTCACAGAAGGGGCTTCTTGTGGCTGACACTGCAGACAAAAAAGAAAGTCACAGCATGTTGAAAAATAATGTAAACGTATTTTTCTAACTTTGTAAAATTATGTTCATATGACTGATATGTTGGAACTACATGTTTTTGTAGCAGACACATGGCACAGTTCAAGCATGAAGCAGCATCTAGAGAGGGTAGTGTGTGCTAACCACAATTATTTCAAGGGATCCATAGAGATTTTTAATTTTGTTTGTAATACTCAATATTCCAAGCTTTCTGCAATGATCTTATTAACAAAAAGAACATCCACTTTTTAAATTGCTAAACGATTTGTGATATGGCTATCACCTTCACCTAAATTCATGTTAAATTTCATTATTAATATTATAGCATTGAAAAGTGGGGACTTTGAGGAACTTACTAAGCCCTGGGGATGGGATGCTTATCCTTATGAATAAAGTTTGAAGGGAGCACAGGGACGGATGAGTGTCCTTATGAATGAGTTTGAAGGGAGCACGGGGACAGGATGAGCATCCTTATGAATGAGTTTGAAGGGAGCACGGGGACAGGATGAGCATCCTTATGAATGAGTTTGAAGGGAGCACGGGGACGGGATGCGTGTCCTTATGAATGAGTTTGAAGGGAATGCACTGCTTGCTGCCCTTTTGTCATTTTTCTGCTCTGATGTCTTCCGTGTTATGAAGATGACATGAAGTGAAAGAGTTACCAATAAAATAAGCTCTTCCCAGAAGAAGAGCTCAGTCTTTGATCTCAGACTTCCCAACTTCCAGAATGGCAGTAAAATAAATGTTTATAAATTACTCAGGGTTACATATTTTCTCATAATAGGAATAGAATAAGTTTGATGTATTTCACAAAGATTAAGTGCCTCTATCCTCCTTATTAACCTTAATGTGTAAGATCCTATGACCGAAAGAATGGACTAGTCTCACAGGGCGGAAGAGGATTAAGGAATGGGTGGAGCGGGGCTGACCTGATAACAGGAGCAAAGGTTCCACCATTTTAAAAGAGTGCATACTAATCTTTTGAAGATTACTTTTGTGTTTCTGCCTATCCTCTGTTTTGACTAATTGGCCCGACTAAAGCTCTCAGCACATCTACTCTGCCCTTCCCTATAGACACGTGTGGTCACTACCAATCACCAGCACTATTGACTTTCTTCCACCAAAGTCTGAGGACAGCAACCTCCACTTCCCTCCATGAATATGGAATCTGAAAGGCAATGCCTTTCTGGAAGTTACCGCATACGGAGAAGGAAGAATTACCACTTGAACTTGAATCTTAAGGGCAAGCCAGTGTCACTCATTCTCTCAGATCTGCTACTTGGTCACCTGGTTTACTTCTCCTCATCTCTGGGTTCACCTCTGAGCAACTATTGTTCCTCTTTGCAAATCTCTGCTTCTTCATAAGTGGGATCAGTTAGCCTGTGAAGGAGCTGGATGTAGAACACCCAGGTGGCTGACTCTTTGTGTTTTAGGAATGAGAGATTAAGAGGACCTCTGACTGTGACCAATGACCCTAACTCTCCTGACCCCACAAGATTCCCTGAGTTCATAGGAGCCTTCACAAATTTTAAATCAAAACGAAAGTGAGAAAACATGTTGGAGATTTGGTATCTTTACTTCTCAGGGTTGGGTCATGACTGGCTGTTTTGCTACCAGGGTGATCAGGAAAACACAGAGGGGAAATAAGGGGACTCCTTGAGGGATGGCAGTATCAAAAACAAAGACAAAAGCAATAGGGACTAACAATGTGGGTCAAAAACAGTGGCTCCAGGGCTGACCCAGGATGGGGAGAAGATGCCAGGAGCAGTGTTTTCACTGGGAAACCAGTGGACTTTCCAGATCGCATGCTTTATAGAAGACAATAAACAAAAGTGGAGTTCAACATTTAAAATAAGCAAACTAATGTGAATAGGGAAGTAATGAAAACATCTCAAGGTTTTGTTCAGTTTTACCTAGGAATGAATGCTATTGATGTCAGGGCAGGGACCATCTGCCCCAAACTCAGTGACTTTAGGACCCCCTTGATGTGCTAGAACCAAAGCTATTCCATAGCTACTCTCCAGAGAAAAGTGGGGGCTCAGGAGCATGTGCATGGCACATACTCCCTTGGAAGTTTCCAGAATCTGCTGCTCCCCACATGTGAAGGACTCTGTATTCTTACATCCTGGGTGCTCTGCCATGCCTCCCCTCTTTCACTGCTTCAGTTTAAAATTTTGATAAAGACTTATAGATAGATAATAGATAGATGATAGATAGATAGATAGATAGATAGATAGATAGATAGATAGATAGATAGATAGATGGATGGATGGATGGATGGATGGATGGATGGATAGATAGATAGATAGATAGATAGATAGATAGATAGATAGATAGATAGATAGATAGATAGATAGATAGAGATAGATAGATGATAGATAACTATCCTACCTATGCCTACAAATACTTCAATTAAGTGTGATTATTGATCTTTCCTTACAAAGTATGTGTTATCATTCTACTTCTGTTTCTCAAAGGGATTTTCACAAAGAATGTTTGCTAAATACAGCATCAAATCTGACTCATCTGAACACATGCTTTAACTACAGATGTGGCTCTGGATCATACAATAGCCATGTTATTCCCCAATGGCCAAACACAGTTTCCTTCTACTCCCACATAGCGACACAGAAGAATACCTATCCTGTGACTGAAGGGTAGCTACTTTTCCTTTTAAAGATAATCTTCGTTTGTGAGCACATCTTACAGAGCAGATGCTTTCCATATTTAGCAATCTAAGGAAACTGGATTGGTAAAACCTCTGATAAATGCTATGATAACTAAAGCAGAGACTCTCTCGTTTTGCTGGATAATATCTGCATTTCCATCATTTTGGTTTTTCACACATATTGCTGGGGTACCTGTGCATGTGACTCAGATGCAAAGGTGTTATTCTTTGGAAATTGAGACAGGAGGATCAGGAGTTGAAAGCCAACCTGGGCTACACATCAAGACCCTGTCTCACAAAGAACAATATAAGATGTTCTTTATTAAGACCAGCCAATGTGATGGCTCAGTAGTTAAAGACCGTTGCTGCCAAGCTTTGGGACCTGAGTCTGATCCCTGAGACCCAGAAGATGGGAGGAGAGAACTGCCTCTTGAAAGTTGTCCTCTGATTTCCACGTGTGCACCTTTGTGACTTCCATATAT
>NW_026068030.1:208380-218359 GCF_014885135.2 Alexandromys fortis | reverse complement strand
TATATATGATGAATGAGTTGTAGAATTCAAATAAATAAATGAAGAGGAAGACTATTTTAAAAAACATGAGAAGAAAAACAACTATGTCATAGTGATTACCTGTAATACTGAAAATAACTATGTCATAGTAATTGCCTGCAATACTGTAATACTCAGGAAGTAGAGACAGGTACATCCCAAGTTTGAGGTCTTTAGGAGTAATTAAGGAGGTCCACAAGAGCCTGGCTAGCTCAGTCAGTAGAGCGTGAGACTCGTAATCTCAGGGTCATGGGTTTGAGCTCCACACTGGGTGCCAAAATGTAGGCGCAATTAAGGAGAGCCTGGAATAAAGGATAGTAAATATTTATTTATTTGGAAAAAAAATCTCACAATAAGATTAAAGAGCCTCGGTCCTCTGTGGGTGCTAGAAGCCGCGAACCAAACTCTGACCACCAACCAAGACAGCGATCACACTATGTGTCTGTGCTTACAGTGCCTCAGACCATGTCCTAGTGGTACCTATTGGTTGAAGGAATTCCCACAACAGAGGCCAGCATGGGTTGCACAGTGGGACTTTCTGACAAAAAGTCAAATATATATATTACAACATTTTCTGTTAAGGCCCTGAAGTCTAGTCTCAGTTCTGACGGTTAAGGATGACTTTTAGAAAACAGCTAAAATAATAACAATAGTAGATTAATAAAACTCAGTGACCATAAAAGAATGTTAGTGTTCACCTATATGCGTGGCACTGAGTCTAACTGGAAAAAGTCAGCTCTTCCCCCCAGTTTCTTGTAGAATTTTTAAATATACTGCAGAGTGGCTAGGAATCCAGATTCCTTCTAACCATACATTTTAAGACTGCCTATTTTTCTTCCCCCTCTGAAACTTCCCACCATTAGGGACAGTACAGTCATGCATTGCTTAACAACAGAGACATTTTCTGAGAAATGAGTCACTCAGCAGTTTCACCCAGATCGCACCTCCCAAAGTACATTCACCCGAACCTGCATGGAGCAGGAGGTCACGCCCCAGAGCCAAGTGATGCAATCAGGAAGTGTGGCGAATGAAGATGCGTGGGGCTGTTGCTGGTAGAATGTGAATATCATCTTACTGTAGGGTTTCAGTTTATATACAGTAGTATACTCTAAAGTAACAGTAAAACATAAAGCACGGTAAACCCACAAAGCAGCAGCATAGTCACTGCTTTTCACTGCAAAGTATTATGTACCTATATAATTATGTTGTTGGACTAATGTATTACTAGCAGTACACAAGATGTGTTTGCACCACCATCTCCACAAACTCCTGAGTAATTCTTGGGGTTATGTCTTTTTAGTTTCACTCTTTTGTGAGATCTTCATTATATTCCTAGTCCATTGTTGATAAGACTGCCATGATATAGCACATAGTGTGGTCTTTCTGCATCAGGAATAGATGGAACCTGCCTTTAGTGGTGACTCAATCATAAGACCCCAAGAGTTTGTTAGCAGAGCAGAGAGCCATTAACCTCAAATTTTAGTTCTAAACCACTTATCCCTAGAGACAGAAAGCAATCTCTCCTTCATTTGAGTGGGCAACATACCCCAGTAGGTAAGGTACTTGCCATGCAAGTGTGAGGACCAAAGTTCAAATCCCTGTACTCACATAAATACCAGACAGGTGCGGACCTTCCTACAATCCTGCCACTGGGGAATTGGAGATAGGGGACCTCCAGAGCAAGCTGGACACTTAAACTACATGAATCAGTGATCTCTGTGTTCAAATGAGAGATTCTACCTCAATATAAGGTGGACAGTGATCAAGAGAGACACTAAACATCAGTCTCTGGCCTCTACTTGCACATGTAAATATGTACCACACACAACAACATGCACACACACACACACTTTTATTCACTTTTATTCTGATACAAAAGGTACAATAATCTTTTGGCACAGAAATAACTTTGCATTTTTTAAATCATCACCATATGCAAAATAGTGATTATCAGTGTCATGTAAATATTTTATCATAACTAGTTTATTCAGTCGCTTCTAGAGTCATTTCATTCACAGGATGAGAAATAAAAATTATAATACTCAGAAACAATTGGCCCTCCAATCACAATCCTTGCATCCTTAGACTTGATTCCATCATTATCAAAAAGAGTAAGTCTTATTTATAGTTGAAAATTGTGTCAGTGAGCTCAGCTTACTAAAGTTCAAAATGCATTCAAACCACTCACTGCTAAAACCCACTGTCAAATCTTTCATCTGATACTACGGCCTTTCACCCAGACCATTAAAACTTTGCTTCATTGCAAGTCGTGTAACAGAAGCCAACCCCAGGAGAAGTTGCAGAAGACACACCCTGCTCACTGTCTGCCTCATGCATCTGCTCTGACTTCAAGTGTTTATCTCCCCTCCCACTTAGGGGCTGTTCGCATGGCTTCCTACATCTGCAGAATGCCCATTTTCATCTGAGTGATTCATACAAGAGGAGCCAGTGAGGCAAACCATTAGCATTAAGGCAGAAAATACTACGATGGCCATAGGAAATGTCAAGTCAGATAAAATGTCATAAGAAGAGATGGAAATTCTCCGGTATACAGTATCTGAACAAACAAAATTAGCAGCAATGTGCTATAAATAGATTATGCCAGGCAATGGCTGTACCCGAATAATTTTCATTTTAGAGTTCTCCGAGTGCTAAATGCTATTGGAACTTGACTTATGGTCACTTTAGTTCTTCGTTGTCTTGCATTCCTCTATCTAGTTCTTACATACAGGAAGCAAAAAAAAAACATTCCATACAGAATGGAAAGTTTCTTGAGTGCTTGCACCCTGCTTCCACCCTGCTCTCAGTAGACAGATGCATGTCTAGATCACCATATCTATATGTTTGATACATTCTTTTAAAATTAATTTGACTGGGATTTTTGAAAGGGTCTCACATATCTCTTCACCACCTCAAACTTACTATAGAGCCCAGAGTAATCTTGAACTTCTGGGCCTCCTGCCTCTGCACATACCTCCTGAGTGTGAGTGTTACAGACACATAGCGCCACAACGTTGATGCAGTGCTAAGGACTGAGCACAGCACTTTGCACACACACAAGTACGTCATCAGCTGAGCTATTTCCCAAGCCCCAATAAATTCTTGTTTAAAAAAGTGAGAGGAGCCAGGCAATGGTGGTGAATGCCTTTAATCCCACTTGTTTGGAGGCAGAAGTACGCAGATCTGTATGAGTTCCAAGCCAGCCTGGTTTGCAAAGTGAGGTCCAGGACAGCCAGAGCTGTGCTGTTATACAGAGAAATTTTGTCTCAAAAAACAAACACCACCCCCATCCCCCACCCCATCAATTCCAGAGGCAAGTGGGAGAGATGGTTCTGTGGTCATAAGAGCAGGAGAGCTGTCCCTGACCCCCACCAGCTGCAGCCCTCAGGAGAGCAGGCCCTGCACCTCACCAGGGCAGCACACCAGAGCCAACCCTGCTAGTGCAGGTGTGGGTAAGTCAGCCCCCAAATCGTGAGCTTGGGAGAACTGTCCCCATCACCCATCTGTTCTGTGGTGGCATGGATGCAGGGGAGCTACCTTTGCCAGCCCCCCATCAACATCTGGGGTAGGTGGAAGAGCTGGCCTTGGGTCATAAGAGCGGAAGCTCTGACCCCCAGCAGCTGCAACTCTCAGGAGAGCAGGCCCTGTATCTCACCAGCATGGCACAATAGAGCCAATCCTGTTAGCTTAGGTGTGGGTGAGCCATGCCGGATGATGTGAGAATGGAAGAGCTGCTGTCGCTTCTCTGTGTCTTGTGGCAGCATGGATGGGGGAAGGAAGCCTTCCCCTCTCCCACTGCCCCCACCCACCAGTGCCTGGAACAGGTGGGAGAGCTGGCTCTGCAGTCACAAAAATGAGCTGATCCCCACCAACTGCAACACTCGGGAGAGCAAGCCTTGCACCCTGCCAGTCAGCACACCAGAGCCAACTCTGTTAGCGGAGATGTGGGTGAGCCAGTCCCGAAATC
Organism: Alexandromys fortis; assembly: GCF_014885135.2. Lineage (NCBI taxonomy): Eukaryota > Metazoa > Chordata > Mammalia > Rodentia > Cricetidae > Alexandromys > Alexandromys fortis. Next base: position 214,374 of record NW_026068030.1, on the reverse strand, counting down.
GTGAATGCAACAGCTGTCCCTACTTCCCATCTGGTAGACTGTGAGTTTGAGGTCAGTCTGGTCCACAGAGCTAGTTCCAGGACAGCTAGGGCAAGACAGAGAAACCCTATCTTGAAAAACCAAAGAAAAAGAAAGATAATGTCAGCTGATGATCTATCTACCAATGATCATTCTCACTGGTGTAGGAAGAAAAATTTTGTGTGACTAAAATTAGTCCCATTTATTATAATATTAATAAATGCATTCAGATAATATATATTGAGTGCCTACCATGTGCCAGTAGGGAAGGGGACAGGCACAAATTTCCAAAATTTTGGAGCTTGTATTGTAGTGAAAGAACTAAAACTGTAGATGATAAAAATAAATACATTAGATATTAGTAACTTCAGGAAAAAGCAGGTTGGCAGTATTTAGGTCTGTGATTTAGATGAGCAACACGGGAAAGGCCTGGAAGAAGTAAAGGAGTAAACCAGGACACTATCTAGAGAAGTCCAATTACCAAGAGCAAGGATCAGAGAAAGATGCCTGAAGCCCTCAAGGACCATTAAGGAAGCCAAACAGACAAGTAGGATATGAGAAGGATTTGGGTTAGGTATAATCGAGACATTGTACGCAGGCATGACACTGCCAGGGAAAAACTTCAAATTATTGTTCTCTTCCAAAGCTGAGAGGAGGAACCAATGCACGCAGGCAGATGACTTCAGATTTGAAGCATTTCCTCTCACCCTCAGACTTGAGCTCCACTCTCCAGGTGGAAAGCAAACAGAGTTACGAAAGAGCTGCAACACGATACAGTTTGTATTCCTAGTGGATCCCACTGACTGCTGTGCTGAAAACAGACTAAAGGTAAAAGGACGGTAGAAGCTGAAGAACCAGTTTGGAGGCAATTGTAATAATACAGCCGTGTGATAACAGTGGCTTGCACCAGACCGGAGCTGTGGAGGTGGTGCCGGACAGCAGAATTACAGATTTTCCTGGGAGCGGGACAGCTGCAATTCTAACCCTTCAGTTTTCAAACCTTTGTGCCACAATCTGACCTCCAATAGAAGTAAGGAGCAACTTTGTTTCCTATGAAACCACAATCCAGAAGCATGTCATCTGCAAATGTCTTAGCTCTATGCTAAAGGATGTGGCAGCCCAGTTGCTGAGTTTCAGACATTGACTGCCAAAGATGTTGACCAAAGCAACTGGGAGATGAAGATGACACATACAGACACAAAGTCAACAGACAGAAAACAGTGAGATAGTTGTGTTAGAATGAGACTCACAAGACAGCAAGAGTTCGGTTTTGATACAGGCTTGAAAAGGACAATCACATGCATACGTAAAGAATGGATATGCATGTGTAGATCAGAAGAGACATTCCTCATGAAAGCTACACGACTCTGCTCCATTTTTAAGATACAAAGACTGAGGTGGAGACACTTGAACACCTGATATTTGGAGGAGCTACTTTCAGTTGGAACCCACAGGAAAGTATGAAACCTGGGAGAGAGCAATGGACTCAATGCTCTCATCCATTACACAATACACAAGGCAATTACAAAGTATCCTTTCTCTCTGATCCTGTTTGCTACAGACTGAACTACAGAGCCTGTCTCACGCAAAAATATGGAAACTGTACTGTCTTCATCCTACACCAGACAGTCATTACCATAGGTCCTCACAAGGAAGGTTGTGGGAAAATCTGAACTACCCCTTCAGGTAAAGAAGATCCAACAAATGAAAGGCAAAGTCCACCAGTGAGGTGATGGTAGTGATGAGTCCATCAACTTGTGCAGAGAGCTGGGAAAGGGAGAGAATGCTTTCAGGGTAGCCTACCCCTTAAACCATCCAGTTTTGCCTGACGCTCTCAGTGGGTCCACTCCATTTTCTCACAGCTTCCCCATGACTCGGATTGGTTGAAATTTCTGGAGAAACTTGCAAAGAGTTTTAATGAAGCCAACTATGGATGTCTTCCACTCTGAAGTTACGTGTAAGTATAAACCATTCTCAGTTCTTCATCTCTCAGGGATCCAAGACTATTTCTAGTCTCTTATAAGCAATGTCAATTGTACTTGCCCAGGTACAGTAGATACTGTAGTAATATTTTGTTTGTAATCTAACAAATACAGCTTGCCTGAAGATCAGAATGCAGAGCTAAGACACTAGTTAGCCATAGAGGCCAGGCAATGGTGGCACACACCTTTAATCCCAGCACTCAGGAGATAGAGGCAGACAGATCTTAGTGAGTTCAGGTCTACCCTGGGCTACACGAGATTGAGTCTGTCTAAAAGAGAAAACAGAACTCATCACATACATGCCTTTAACCCAAGCACTAGGGTGGTGAGGGCAGGAGTGATACGGTTGGGTGGACAGAGGAATTTAAGGCAGGAGGAGACAGGAGCTTGGATGCAGTTTGAGGATTCAGTCTGAGCATGAGTCTGAGGTTTCACAGAAACAGCATTCAGTCTGAGGATTCATAGAGACAGGATCACCCTTCAGTCTGAATATTGGTAGAGGTAAAAACTTTCTAGTACTTGGCTGCTCTGTTTCTCTGATCTTCCAGCCTTAATCCCTATATCTGACTCTGGGTTTTTATTATAAAACCAATTAGAATTTGTGCTACAAGATACTGCTTCAAAAGTCACAGGGGTTAGCTCAGTGGTCCCAAGAATGTGGTACATATTCCTCATAGCTCCTTTTCCACATGATAAACATGGTCAAATATTCATATCAAAAGGGAACTTTCCCTTTGCTGCCTGATCTTCTGAGACCAGGAACAGAAAATAACTAGGTGGAAGCCATAGAAGTTTTAGCACTCTTGTGTCGCTTTTTGGTAGTGTCCTTGAGCCTGCGAAGCAAGACTTCCAAGCCCACAAACTCTAATCCTATGTGGATGGGAAGCATAGATTTTCAGTGGGTCTCTTGGAAATATTGTCAGCAAAAAATCATTCTCAAAAACTTCCTGACTCCTGAGTATTTTATTTGCTGAAGATAGTGTGCAAATTAATGGCCATTACTTTAGGGTATATTCCCCCATTTTAAGGGAAGCAGCCTTCACGCCCCCTCCCAGTCACCTCAAAGCTAGCACATCTGCAGCATCTGCATTCTTGTGCTCTCTGGGTAGACAGCTCCCAAATGGCAAGGCCGTGACTGTGCTGGAGAATGTGGCAAAAAGAAAACCATGAGTATTGGACTTGGAAAGTCCAACACAAGATCCAGGTAAAGGGCCAGGAAGCTCCTATGCCTGTCACATTAAATAATAATAATCTCTTTTCACGTGTGATTGTAAAGCCTGAAATTTCTGAGAAACAAAGCAGGGTGCACAAAGCGAGTGATTAAGATGTGGTAAAATGTTAATTCTCTGGAAAACTCAGGACACCAACCTGGGCACAGCAGGACTCAGAAAACTCAGATGGAGACACTTGGGTATATTCCAATAAAGGCAGCAATATAGACTCCTTACAAAACACTGGCAGGCCTGCTCACAGCCAGGCTCCTCCCCTTTCGTTGCTGATTCAAGTACCAGCAGGTCTAAGAGGGCGAGGTACAAACTGCAGCCCATGAAGAGGCATGCTCCACACCAGACTCTCAAGGAGGATTGCTGAATCAAAGGGTACAATTTTATATTGCCAAATTACCCTCTGTATGTATTATACCAGTTCATACTCTCATCAGCAATGTACGGAGAGCAATGTTTCCTTGACAATTTAGCAACAGAATATTTGGTGAATGTTTAGAAAGTTTGACAAATGGGTACCTATTAAGTGTTAGGACTACAGTCAGTCTTCTGAAGTGTATATTTCCCCAAATATAAATCATATTTAAATATATTTCTTTTGTTTTTTCCCTTTCTTTGAATTTCATGCTCAGATTCTTAAGGGGTTTTCTTCTTATTCTTGCTTATTTTCCTTTTATTTCTAGTATCTGTTTATATATTGAAGATTAAAGCTTTTATGATACAGATGGGAGAGATCCTCCCAACTTTTGTAATATTCTTATACATTTCCGCCGTGCAGATATTTTCACTGTAATGACTCCATCTTTTCTTTCACACACTTAAGAAACTTGCCATACTCTAAGGTGTTCAAGGATGTTATCCTCCCGTTTTCATCTGGCGATCATGGTGGTTCTGACAGTAAAATCTCTGATATGTTTGGAGTTTATCCTGTTTATGATTTGAGATGTGGCAACATGCTTTTTTATTTTTTGTTTTGTTTTTGTTGTTTTTCCAAATAGCTATCTTGTTTTCTAAATATCAGCGACTGAATTTTCCTCTGATTTGAAATTGTCATTTCAATGACACTGAATTCATACTAAAGTATTATATTATATAGACTTGTTGTCCTGGACTGTCCAGTCTATGGGTATATATTTATGCATAGTTTTATTTTTTAAGATTTATTTATTTATTATGTATACAACATTCTCCCTCCATGTTTGCCCACACACCAAAAGAGAGCACCAGATCTCATTACAGATGGTTGTGAGCCACCATGTGGTGGCTGGGAATTAAACTCAGGACCTCTGGAAGAGCAGCCAGTGCTCTTAACCACTGAGCCATCTCTCCAGCCCCCTATGAATAGTTTTAAATTGTGAGGCTATACTATCGTTAGGAGAGAGCCTGTTTAGTTTTACGGTCTTTTTCTAGGCACCATTCAACTTCATAATAATCTTTGACTGTGTCCATATTTCTTATATATATATTAATTTGATATTTCTGTAATCGTGTGTTAAATGAACAAGTTCCTCAGGACAGTTAGCATGCTCATAGTGTCAAATAGTCTTTTTTTAATTAATTTATTTATTTATTGAAGATTTCTGTCTCTTCCCCGCCACTGCCTCCCCTTTCCCTCCCCCCCCCCCCAAAAAATCCCCCCCCCTCGTCAGCCCAAAGATCAATCAGGGTCCCTGCCCTGTGGGAAGTCCAAAGACCACCCACCTCCATCCAGGTCTATAGAAGCAAGAACATAGGATTCCATTAGTTCCTGTTTTACTGGGTGTTTTAAGTTTTGTGTCTTATACATAGTGTACATTTCACGAAGGCTTTATTTCTAGGCATTTGTTATAGCAAAAACAATCCTTTCTTTCATTGTGTATTCTAGCCGGTAACTATTTGTGTATCAGAACTTATTTCCGTGTGTTTACTTTGTACCTCAACACCTTACTAAAATTCTTTGTTCTATGGTAGTTTTTAATATTTTGTTACATTTTTATTTATTTGTGGAGGGGACATATGAGTGTCAAGAGCCAACATGTGAAAGCCAGAGAGAGTGCAGGAATTAGTCAGTTCTCTTCTTCCACCATGTGGATCTTGGAGAGTAAACTAGGGACATCAGGTCTGGGAGTAGGCTGCTCTACCCACTGCCCCCATGTTCTATGGCAATTTTAATGTTGACTTGGGTCATTTGAAATTACCTCTTAATGTAATATGGTATATATATATATATATATATATATATATATATATATATATTACAAACTTTTTTTCTGGGCTGGATAGATGGCTTATCAGTTAAGAGGACCTGGTTTCAGTTCCCCATACCTACATGGTGATTTACAACCATCCTTATCTCCACTTCAGGAAATTTGATGATCCCCTGAGGTCTCAGACAACAGGCACGAATGTGGCAGACTTACATATATGCAGGCAAAACACTCACATACATCGAATAAATAAATAAATTTTTAAATTTTTTTTTCCTCTCAAGTGGATCTTGCATCTCGCCTGGGCAGGACAATAGAGTCAACCTTGTTGGCAGAGAAGTGGGTGAGCCAGCTCCGAAGTTGTGAGCTTGGGAGAGCTGTCCCCATACTCACGCCTATTAACTGCTTAGACTGGGAAGAGATAGCCTCTCAGCCCAACCCCCTCATCCACCCTCACCTGCCCTTCAATGCCGAAGGCAAATGATAGAGCTGACCCTGATATCTTTTTTTTTCTCTTTTTTTATATTTTTTTATATTTTTGTTTTTTTTATAAAAAAAAAAATTTACGCCTCCTCCCCGCCTCCC
>NW_026068030.1:56248-206069 GCF_014885135.2 Alexandromys fortis | reverse complement strand
GAACTAAAACAAAACAAAAAAAAAAAAAAAAAAAAAAAAAAAAAAAAAAAAAAAAAAAAAAAAGATGTAGGTAACATATTAAATATCATCTACTTGGAAATTATAATGAAGTAGCCTCATCTTTTTCTTCCAGGTTAGAGTGCGAATTTGCTGGAGCACTGCTAAATCATCTTTTCCCTGGGGTTTACAGTGCTTTGCCTCTCATACATAGCTTTTCGCCCATGTACTGACTGATAGTGGTGGTCGCTCTTACACCACACTGCTTCATCTTTGTTTTGTTTTCACAGTACTGAAAATCTGAACTCAAGGCCTTGTGCTTAGCAGGCAAGTACTCAAGCTCTGAGCCCCATCCCCAGCCTGCGCTGATTTAAGGATGATAGCAGTCACTTATCCCATTTCTACCACTTACTAATCACAGCACAAATAAACCTAGGTCGCAATTTCCTTTTTGCTATGGTATTTAGAAGTCATGCATATAGGGACTGGAGAGATGGCTCAGAGATTTAGCACGCTTGATGCTCTTGAAGGGGGCCTGGGTTACATTCTCAACACCCACATGATAGCTCACAATTGTCTATAACTCCACTTCCAGGAGATCTGATGCCTTCTTCTGGCCTTGGCATATATTCAGGTAAAAACATTCATATAAATAAATACATAGTCAAGCATAGAAGTTAATATTCTAGCCCTGTACTTTATACAAACTAAAAACTCAGTAAATAAGCATTACAAATGTCACCATTGTAATACATGCAGAAATTGGCCAGTGAACAAAGGTAACAATAATAACAAATTATCATTAAGTATTCTTAAATGCAGCAAACTTTGCTTCTTATCTTTTGCTGTGAGCTCAAGCTCCAAATGAACTTGTCTCCATGGATAGGCCATTCAGATTCTAGGCTTCTCTTAGCTAATGATGTGAAAACCAAAAGGAACAAAGAAAAACGTATATAGGGCAGCCTGGAGAGGAAGACTGGGTGAGTAACAAAGGCAAAAACTGGCTTCTTATGAGATGTCATAGGAAGTACCTAATAGCCGATGATGCACAGTTGCCTAGCAACATGCTAATGTATTTAAAAAGGATGAACAGCTATCACAAAATGGTATGTGTACTCTCACCTCTACATTTTTTTTTATTCCTCCATGGTACATTCTTGAGATAGAAAATTAAACAAAGACTTGGATTCTAGAAAGTTAGCCCCTGACTTAATGAAAGGGTTATTGCTTAAACCTAGCAAAGGGTTATCGCTTAAACCTAGCCAAAGAGTCACAGGCAGCTCACACAAAGCCGAGCAGGCAAATGGCATGTGTGTCCTAGTTGGCTGTCAGGTGCCCTGGTCCATCTATTTAAGGCAGTAAGTGCTTATATACATTGCAGAGCACACATGGAAGAGCATCAGTTACCCATCCCTTTAAAAGTTAGTATCTCCTAGGAAATACACAGCATACAAATAATGGCACCATGAGGTAGAATTCAGGTCACAACCGGAGAATACTAACTTGCATATCTCAAAAGTGGGAAAGGTCAAAGCTTGGGGATCATACAGAAAGGCTTTGGTGGAGAAGGAGCATATGGAACAACCTTTAAAAGCCAAGAAGAAAGGCAAAACATTGACTAGGATTCGGACAGGTACATGTAATAGAAACGTTTCCCAGTGGCAAGGAGCAGCTTCAGGTTCACTCACCACAGTGACATTCCTAGTTCACTGAAACATAGGGTTCTCCTGGAAGATGACAGATTGTAGAGGCATCTGAGTGCATGTTCAGAGGCCTGCATTTGGTCTGATAGGCACCAAGAGCTGCTTATGTATTCTTGGAATAGATCAGAGTTTTGCCTTCCAGAGATTAGCGTGGGAATGGTAGTCATTTTAGTATAGCAATGTTACAATAAAATGCCTGAGGCTAGGCTGTTTTCTTTCATAACCGATATTTTATTGGTTGTGTTAAGATACACTGACAATTCATACATAATTATTAATACACATATTGAAAACAATCAAAAAGCCATGTATTATGCTATTTTTTTTCGAACAATGTTTCTAACAACTTTCCAATATAGAAACAATTCAGCACTTGGAAGTAAAGACGGAAGATTATCCTCAGCTCCATAATGGTCCTGACTAACTGAGCTGCATGAGACCTTATCTCATGTTAAGAGTACTTGCAGCCCTCGCAGAGGACCCAGGTTTGCTTCCCAGAACCCATATAGTAACTCAAAATTGTTTGTAACTCCAGTTCTCAAAAGATCTCACCCTCCTCTGGTCTCCATGGGCAACATACACACATGGTTCACAGACATACTTTGAGAAAAACCCTCATCCACATAAAATAAAAATAAATTAATCTTTTTAGAGTATACATACATATGAAAGAAATTTTCTTGAAGATAATATTTATTAACATCCTCAAATATTGATAAGCTATTACTTACGGTGACAATTTTATTATATATATATATAGTGCTAGGGAGTTGGTAGAGAAACAAGGAAGGAGTGTGTGTGTGTGTGTGTGTGTGTGTGTGTGTGTGTAACCTACTACATCCTTTCAGTTCTGCTGTGCTCAGGGATGACCTCTTGGATTTGGACAACCTATATGGAGTTCATCCCTGAAGACAACTGAGTCTCCTCTTAGTAACCATCAACCACCTGTATATCTTCACCTAGGGGTGGGACAATGTAGAATTTCCCCTGTTCATATTACCTTGCCCACAGTGCTGTTCTTATGCTGGTTTTGTTTAGATACCAAGTGGGGAATGAAAACTTAGAAGTTTGAATTTACCCCCATTTAAGTGGTAGAACAATGCTGTGCCAGGACAATGGGAGGGGCTAATAAGAACACAAGGAAAGAACACCGAAGGGAGGGAGAAGGAACCTGAATTTGCTGTGTGTGAAATGCTCATGAACTGGTAGGTGATAAAATTCAGCAAGTGGGAGAAAATACAGGTTTAGAGTTTGGTAATTACCCACCTGGAGGCCATATCTGAACAGGAAGGAGTGGGATGGGATTGGATTCTCGATGGTTAAGGGCATAGATCATAGCTAACCATGTTTGCAATCTTTTTCTTAACCCTTTACAAAGATTATGTAGAAGTTTTGTTTAAAAAAAAAAACCAGTTTCCTAAGAAACCATTTGCTATCAAGAGAGGTAGACACCAAAAGCTATAGGAGAATGAGGGTCAGGATAATGTAAAATGAGTAGGTGATCATATGTGTTCTTAGAGAAACACACTTCAATAGCTTGGAAGGAGGAGCAAAGGCAAGCTCAGCAAGGAGCTGGTTGGCAACTGGTCCCTTGATGAAAAAAACTAGGGGAGGGAATGTTTTTGTTTCTCAGAAAAGAAACTTCAGAAGAGTATTTGTTGCAGAAGAAAAGAGTAATAAAAAGAGAATGGTTGCAAAATGTAAAAGGACATTTTTTGTCTTAGTTGAAGGACTAGAGAAGAGCAATGTGGCCAAGAGCACAAAGGTCAATCTGAAAAATCCAAAAGGGATTTCTCTTCTAACACAGAGGAGCTGGGAGGAGCAGCCGCAAACAGAAAGTAAAGCTGTCTGAGAGATGTTCAAGGGACCAGAAGTTGAGAGATGTCTGTTTGAAGAGTTCAAAGGATAACGAGTGTAGGGAAGCAGAAATGCCGTCTGCAGTTCCTCAGTCTTTCTGTTCTTAAACCTAAGTTCCATCAACACAGATGATCTTGTCCATATCAAAAGCTTCAGCCCATCCCTATATCAACATAAGAGAAGGTAAATCTGAGCCACAACTGAAAATTTACAGAAAAGACTCAGAAATCAGACCGTTGCAGAGGACTTTGGTGATAAACGGATCCAAGACCCTGGCCTTTCAGAGGGATCTCAGAAGGTCATCTGAGAATATAAACATTCAAGATGGCGTACACTGCTGTACCCAAGCACCAAGTATACCATGGTCTGTCTAGAGAATTTAGAACAGGGACGACTTTGTTTTGTGTCTGATGATGGAAAGAAATCTCCGTGGCAAATGGCTAAACTGCTGAGAAGCGGGGAAAAGGGAAGAGTGGCTCACAGGAGTGCCTCCAGAGGGAAAGAAGAAGACATTATAAGCATCTTTTCCAGTCTGACTCAGCACTGGAATTATCATGTGGTGTGTGAGGGTCTCTTCACCCAGTTTCCAGGGGATAATCTTAACCTCCAAAAGATATATCACAGTGACTGTCAAAACTCTCTGGTCCTTTGATGACATCAAGCCCCACAGATAACATGATGCGTATCAGTGACTCTGTTCATTTTCAGGGTCTTGGAGGCCACCTTGAATCCTATTGCACTGAGGTTATTCATGGATCAGTATGTGTACTAAACTGGGAATAAATACCAAACATAACAAAAAAGAAGCTATGTTCCCTGCTCTCATGCCTTCTGACCAACTGTGCATGGTTATCATCAGCCACCATTCCAGCTGCCCCGGATCTTCAGCAGCATCTCCTCTTCACCGCTACCTTCAACCCAGGGTTGCTGAAGAGAATGACAATGGGGTGTATCACTGTGCACAGATGAACCACCACCTGCCACACCCAGTACCTGAATTCCTGAAAGGGTGTGCTGCTGGCAGAACTAAGTATCAGGGTCAGAAAACAGGAGATGAAAAGGATGATGAAGGAGAGGAGGATGAGGAGAGCTTTCACGTGGGCCTGTGCCCTAACATCCCGAAGTCCCGAGAAGGTCAAGAGAGTCTTCTTTGTGTGTTTCATCAAAGATACGAGGAGCAAAATCATGAAAATGCTAAAGATAGCAGTGGGGATTGTCCACATAATCATCTTTACGTAAAAGAAGTAGAATTTCTCTAATGAGACTCTTAAGCTATTCCCCGTGACATTCCAAGGTTGCTGGTCACTCTTTAGAAAGTTCTTATATATCAGATAATTGCCTATGAAACACAGGATACTAGTAAGGCTCGACATGCCCACAGCACTGAGTAGCATCCATGGTACCCACCCAGGCACCCTGAACTTTAGCCAGACAAAGACAGGGTGGGTTAAGGTTGAAATCTTCACACAATAGAAGAAGCCTAGCAAGGAGCAGAACCAGATGGTTACAGCAGTCAGGAAGTCCCACATTATATTTAGGAGCTGAATTACAACGTTGTATGGGAAGACTGTTGGATTCAGGAAAACATAAATATTCTTACCTATCACCACCCATTGCAGACAGAAGCGACCAGCTGCTAGACTGATCAGCAACATATTATGAGCTGACAGTGTTCTCCGGAGCAACCATTTCATGCCCAGGGCTATAATGATAGATCCATTGCCTACCACTGCCACCAGGCACAGCAGAATTAAAGTGATAAATAAAGTAGTAACTGTCTTATCAACAGTCTGACATTCCAGAACTGTGTGACCTCTGCTCATTTCTCCTGTGGACACGATGGGTCTCATGAAGGGCTACTGGTTGGTCTAAGAAGTATCTCCAATATGTTTGTCTCTCCACATGCCTTAAGTGTAGACGTGAAGCCAGAGGTGAGGATGCAGGCTCTCTGAGGAGAATGAAAGGTTTCTTCTTTTCTGAACAGATGCAAATATTGCCAAGGCTGAGTTTCCAAAGTCTACCTGCCTGCCTGTGAATTTGCCTGTGCTCTTGCCTATCCTCTACCCATTGTCAACATCAGTGTGAATAATGTATCAGGCCCTTGCAAATGGTGTCTCTTACATAGGCAGCTGCACTTCTCTAAGCTGATACCTAACACCACACACCTGGAGCTACTTGGTAATAAGATCTACAGGACATGAATCCTACTGAATAGCAGAGCTCATGTTCATGATGAGGGGTGATTGTTAGGTTCTCGACATTGTTCTAGATTCCCCCCCCCCCCCCGCAAGTGTTTAGTTCTTACAGCAACCCTCTGAAAGAGGTGCAGTAAGAATATCCCTTTGGGCTCGGTGGTAGTGGTAGTGCATGCCTTTAATCCCAGCACTCAGGAGGCAAAGGCAGGCGGATCTCTCTGAGTTCGAGGTCAGCCTGATCTACAACAACTAGTTGCAGGGCAGGTAGGGCTGTTACACAGAGAAACCCTGTCTTGAAAAAAAAAAAAGAAGGAAGGAAGGAAGGCAGAGAAAGAAAGAAAGAAAGAAAGAAAGAAAGAAAGAAAGAAAGAAAGAAAGAAAGAAAGAAAGAAAGAGAAAGAAAGAGAGAGAGAGAGAGAGAAAATAACCTTTTGACATAGAATCAGAAACTGATTCAAATTTCTCTCCTGAGAGAGCTTACTTAGCTGTAATAAGCTGAGGATTCAGCATCCCAGAACAGAGCAGGAGAGATAGCTACACAGAATGAAGAGGAAATTTCTCAAAAAAAAAAAAAAGATAATGTTCTCTTAGCAGTGACTTTCACAATGGCGTCTCAACAAGAGAGCTGTAAACCAATGGAACAGGCGTGAGCAGCCTGCTCAGAGGCAGGCTTCAACCCAAGTCCCACTTCTCACTGTGAGTGTCTGATTATGCCAGGGAGCCCCTGTTTCTTTATGTCCCTCTCTAGCAATGTGAAAAGTACTCATTCTAGTATACAGACTTTCCTTGCTGGATATGGCTGCGCAAAGATATCAAGGATGATTCCATAGACAAAAGAAGTGAAGCCTCAAGTAACGTTGTTTTCAAGACCAGCAACATTACTCACCCCTCCAACTTCTTCTACCTTAAGTAACTATGGATTCTATTTAGATCCGCATTCTTTTGCCCATTAAAGCTTTAGGAGAGTAGAGTGGGTCAAGGTAACTGCTTGCCAACAAGCCTGGAGACCTGAGTTCCTTCCCTGGAAACCACACAAAGGTGGAAGGAGAGAACCAGCTCCAGGAAGCTGTTTTCTGGTCTCCACATAGGACACCTTGCTGAGAGCGTGGGTGCACACATATACACAAACAAATAAAAACATTAAATCAAAAAAAAGATTACCAGGACTGGAGAAATGGCTCAGGAAGTGCTTGCCACACAAGTATGAAGATCTGAACTTTCTCCCCAGCAACCATGGAAAACTCTAAGATTTAATGAGAACCTGCAATCTGCCTGCTGGGTATGGGAGACACAAGGAACTCTGGGATTGGTCACCATTCTAGTCAGGGATGGGTTGAACTCCACGTTCAGGAAGAGATCCTATCTCAAGGGTAAAGGAAGGAAGGCACACAAAATTAGCACAGTGATTCTACCTTCCTGTGAAAATGCCACTTCCCAGGGAACAGCGTTCCAAACTTTCCTCTGTGTCTGGTTTCCTTGGCTGACTCTTGACTGTTTTCTACTGGAACCTGGAAAAGTGAGGCAGACTGGGTCTTTGAACTCTGAAGTGTGTGCAGCCACAAACCGTACAGGGTGGGAAAACTCCTATCTCTTCCTTCTTCCTCCTACACCGTGGATGGCTCATAAGATTAAGGATGTACAATTAACCTCCATTGCCTTAATAGGTATTTGTAAGCATCTCCTATTCCATAATAAAGGTATGAAGAGCACCGAGCTACAACAGAGAATTAGCTGCCATCAAAGTGCCTTCATGCACAAATCACAAACCACAAACATTTACTGTGCATATATTATGTGCAAATTAAATTCATTCAAAAAGCTGAGGAGTCTTTTATATTTAAATACATAATGCATTTTATGGTGTGCTCCTAACATTTACTTACTATATTTTTTTTTGTGTAGGAGTGTTTCTGCATAAATGTATGAACATGCACCATGTGTATGCCTGGTGCCCGTAAGAGCTTATCAGATCTCTTAGAACTGGAGTTATAGATGGCTGGGAGCTACCATGTGGTTGCTAGGAGCTGAATCTGAATCCTCTGCAAGAGCAGTATGTGCTCTTACCACTAAGTCATCTCTGCAGCCTCATATTCTACGGTGGTTTTCATCATTCCTGCTTTCTCTTATTTAGATTTGGCTTTTAGGTAGATGCAAAGTCTGATAATTTTGAGTTTTTCATAGTCTTTTTTTTTTTCTTTCATCGAGACAGGGTTTATCTGTGTAGCAGCTCTTGGCTGTCCTGAATCTCACTCTGTAGACCAGGTTGGCCTTGAACTCACAGAAATCCGCCTGCCTCTGCTTCCCAAGTGCTTGGATTAAAGATATGCGCCACCACCATTGGTTCATAGCCTGTATAAGAGTAAATATGAAAGTAGTTTGATAAGAATCTAGAATGATGTCCTGGATAGAAATTTTAACTCAGTGTTCTGCATTAGAAAGATTAAAAGGGAAAACGGCTGTCTTTTAAATGCTATGTATCTTTCTACTCATTCCCAAGAACTCTTAGAAGGGTTCAGCAGGGCTGGTTACATGATTTACCATGTAAAGGCACTTGCTGCCAAGCCTAACAAGCTGAGTTCGATCCCCAAGACCTGCATGGTGGAATGAGAAACCCTATTTCTCAAAGCCATCCTCTGGCTTCCACAGCCTACCGTATCACGTGCCCCCCATTCTCAACACATACGCACCATAAATAAGCATTGAAAATATTGTAGAGATGAATAAAATGCTGTGCTGTATGTCAGAAGAGTAAGGCAAAGGTAAAGGCAGTAGAAACACAAGGATGTAGCCTGGGAAGATAGCTTTATGGTTAAGGAGTACTTAGTGCTTGCTGCTCTTTCAGGGGGACCCAAAAACTGGTTCCTAGCACCCATGTCAGCAGGCTCACACAGCCCATAACTGGAGCCTCCTGGCCTTGGTGGGCATTCACACATGCACACGCACACACACACACACACACATACACAACACACGTAGTAATTTCAAAAGAAATGCACATATACTAAGTATTATGCTTGAGTTCCATCAGGAATTCACTTGAGGCCATGATGGTGTCTCTGGATGAAATGGTGGACTATAAAATGATCCCAGACTCCTCTCTGCCGCATTAGTGTACAGAACCAGGAAGGAGGATGTCATCAGAAACCAGCCACACTGGCACACCACATTTCAGACTCTAGCACTGTAAGAAATAGTCACGCAGTCTATGATACCCTGATGCAGAGCCTAAACCAAGCAAGACACAACTATATGCATATTTATTATTATAATCACGTTCACTTCACTGTTGTATTGTGTGCATTGTAAAACATGCCCCAAAAGATGGGAACTTAAAATAAAAGTAAATTGTTGTGGGAGGTCCTTCCGCTCCTCCAGCCAATAGCCGCTGAGATACCAGCCCATTGGGGCGTGCCCTCTCTCCCTTTAAAAAAGCGGCCACTTCCCTTCTCACTCTCTCTTACTTCCTGCTCCGCTTCCGGCAACTAGACTCCCTTCCTGGTTGCGCAGAGGGCTGTTGTCTGGGACGGTGATCTGTAAGTTTTTTCCCCTTTAAATAAATAACCATTCTATTAATCATAATTCTAAACTGGTGTGGGATTGTTTTTGATTTACGCCTTCGCCTTCAGTAAATGAAAATTGAAATGGCCATATTTTTCTTTCCTCTCCCAGTATGTCACTTTCCCCAAATTCCTGAGCAACAGAGTCCAGGAAATGCCCCCTGGGCAAGAGAAGAAGAGATAAGATTATCAAAATTAACAATTGCCACATAGCTTGTCCACTTGCCTATAGTCAAAGCACTCAGAAGGCTGAGGCAGGAGAATTGTGAGTAACCTAAGCTATGTGAGAACTGATCTCAAAAACGCCAAGGGATAAATTTATAGTTCTGTCCTTGAGTCCTCGTCTAGCACGGGCAATGCCCAGGGCTGGATGGCCGGCACGAACACAAAACAAAACAAAAGCTGAGAATTTCCTTTGTTTTCCGTCTGTCTTCAATAGGCCAAAACGTAAACATCTTTCCACATCAGACAGAGCATCTTCACGGAACATGAGGTCATGGGTAGGGTCTGCAGAAGCACAGACTCTTACCGCCCTCAGTCTCCTAGGCCAATCTGAAAAGGGCCTTTTGGTGGGATCAGCCTTAGTCGGGGTACAAATGATGAGGGTGGCACAGATCAGGAAGGGACAGAAAAGAAGGAAATAAGAAGAGAAAAAGTAGAACTGAAAAGAGCTGAGGGAGACAGTTGGGGTCACAAGGTGGGTGGCATGCAGGAATCTGTGCCATGGAAGCAACTGATAATGGTTACATGTCTTCCTAAAGGGAGTACAGACAGAAATGAGGCTCAGAGAATAGGATTTGGGTTACTTTCATAGAGAGCCACAGGAGCCTCAGAGGAACTGAAGCCATTGGCTATTAAAAGCCTGGGTGATTTGGAACACTGACCAGGGACTACTAGAAATGAAGAAGACAAGAGAAACACAGAGAGTTGGGGGCAAATGTGGAGCATGGAAGTAGTTGAAAAGAAAGAAGGTCCAGACCTTATGAATTCTTGCTACATGTAAGCTCATTTGTCGCAGGACTGACACTGACTACTTGAGAGAAGTCTACTTGGACCTTTGGACCAAGGCCTTCAAAGCTTAGCACAGCATGGATGCTTTAAAATCATCTTCAGGCTCTTTCTCAGCTTGGGGTTGCTAAGCATCAGGATGATGGAGTTCAAAGAGATGCCCACGTAGATAATGACTTCTCTGGGCCAAAGCCACTGATTCAGCAAGGTTTGGGTTTTTGTAGTAAAACTTATCAGGGACAGGAAAAATAATATATAGAAGATAAAGAAGAAGGTAAGGGATTTTAGAGCCATGGTATGAGCCTGAGTCCGGAGATCACCAGGCTCAGGCCAGTGGTCCCTCATCTTCCCCACGTGCCGGTACAGTGAGAACATAAGCAAGATAAAGGACACTAGAAACAGGAAGAAAGGAGTGAACCACAGGAGCGCTACATGCGACAGGTAAGTGTACCGGAAGAAATCCAGTGTCGTGTGGCCAAGAGTGCAGTTCCCAAGGGAACCCTGGGAGATGATCATCTGGATAGCAATGATGTTCCCAGTGGCTGATATAATGCCTGACAGGCCCCCCATGATGAGAGAGCCCAGCAGCAGCCTGGGAACTAACCGAGAGATCCTCCACTTGAGCCAAAAGAGGATAGGGTGGGAGAAGGAGGAGATCTTCACACAGTAGAAGACGGCAAGCCAGGTAGTAAGCCACAAAATGAGAGTGTTGGTGAAGTCCCAGAGGATGCCAAGAATGTTTGCTTGGTAACAGAAACCAAAGGAGGCCAAGAGATTGGTCAGAGTGGATATCCCATGTAGGCAGAACCGGGAAGAAGCAAGAGAGGCCACAATCATGTCAGCTGCTGGCAAGGCCCGGTTCCGCATCCACTCTCTGCCCAACACAATGATTACGAAGCCATTCTGTAACATAGAAGCCAATGACATCAGGCAAAAGATGATCATGAAGATGGTTGTGGGTGTGGAGGGCATCTTGTTGAGGGATGAGCTGTTCAGACAAGCTCCAGAGAACTGAGACACGGGCACAGGAGGAGACAGAATCTACAGCCAAACCATCGTTGGGACCAGAGACATGGAAACTCTCGCCCTGGATTCATACAAAAGCCCAACCAGCAGCAAAGTCCAGTGCCCAGGACTTAAAATGATAATAATGACAGTCTCCCTAGACATGTAAATCACTTCCAGTTCAATGACACCTGCCTCAATTTGCATAACTTGTTTTTACCCACTCTGCCACAGTCAGGTGCAGGCAAATGTTAGCAGGAAATTCTCCAGGGAGCTGAGGAATACTCATCTTTTGCAGATTGTTTCTCTCTCTCTCTCTCTCTCTCTCTCTCTTCTTTACATTATTTTCATTTATTCTTTGACAATTTCATACATGTCTCTTGGTCATATATATCCCTAATTCACCCTTCCACTCCTTCAGTCCCCTCTACACACATCGTTTTCCCACCTTTGGGTCTCCTTCTTTAGCAACCCACTGCTTCCAATTGCTGTTGCCCGAATATACACGAATGTAGGGCCATCCATTGGAGCACAGGCAACCTTCTCTCTCTCTCTCTCTCTCTCTCTCTCTCTCTCTCTCTCTCTCTCTCTCTCTCGGATTTTTGTTTGTTTTCTTGCTTGCTTTGTATAACTGAGTCCAATGAGTGTTTCCTGTGTAGACATAAGGTTGTGGGGACGGGGCCTCCCATTACTACATCAACAACCTACCAGTGGCCACACCCCTAAAGAAAATTGACTCTCCACTTAGCTTTAAGCCAGGGGTGTGACCTCTTGCCCCTCCTCTGTCCCTGCTGGAATCTTGATTGTCTCGACCTTGAGAGGGCTTTGGGTAAGTAGCCACAGCTGCTAGGAATTTTTAAGTGTCATGGCCCTGTCATGTCCAGAAGATAGCATTTCCCGGAAGTCCTCCTCATCCAGGCCATATGTTCTTTTTACCACCTCCTCCATGATGATCTCTGGGCTTTGGGTTAAGGAGAGTGATACAAATGTCCAATTTAGAACTGAGTTTCACAATCACTTATTCTCAGAACTTTAGCAGTTGGGAGTTTCTGCATTAACTATAACTATTACAGAGAGGGACTTCTTTGACGATCATTGAGAGTAGCACAAATCTTGGGGTATAAATGAAGCACAGATATTTAGAAGGCAGTTTGATAATCCTTGATAGAATCTATGACTCCCTAGCTGTTGGGGAATATTATTTTAAGGTGTGTGACTTTTGTTTGTATTGCATTTACTTAACTCTGTGAAGCTATGACTCTTTGCCTATCTAAAACACCTGATGGTCCTAATAAAGAGCTGAATGGCCAATAGTGAGGCAGGAGCAAGGATAGGCAGGGCTGGCAGGCAGAGAGAATAAACAGGAGAAATCTTGAAAGGAGAAGATGGAGCAACCAGGAACAAGGGGAGGAGGATGTCAGGGGCTAGCCACCCAGTCACCCAGCCAGTCACGGAGTTAGAGTAAAAGAAAAGGAAAAGACCCAGAGGCAAAAAGTAGTTGGGGATAATGTAAGTTAAGAAAAATGGACAAGAGACAAGCTGAGCAAAGGCTGGGCATTCCTAACTAAGAATAAGCCTCTGTGTGTGACTTATTTGAGAGTTGGGTGGAGAGCCCCTAAAAATACCAAAAGAGTAAAACATCAAACAACACCCAGCCATGTGCTTTTGGCCAGAATTACAGTAGAAGACAAGGAATCCTTCCCTATATAACAAGCCTCAAATCCAGGCAGAAAACAGTAGGTGACCCCTATATTGCGCATCTTGCCTGGCAAACACATTGTTTCTTAAATATACCATTTCTTTCCAGCATTCTTCCTAAAAGATACTGCTACTCCTACTTCCTTCTCTGAAACAGAATCTACCCCTGAACCTTCATGCCCTGAGTAAATATTTTTTTCATCCAAAAAGTTATTTATTAATAGTTAGTACAGCTTTCCTTATTATGACTAAACCATATCAATAAGCCCAGTATAAAAAAATAGTAGTAAATTCTTATGTATGTTATCTATCAAGATTACTCATCAATATAAATTGAATATTAATATTCAAAGCAGAAAAGATTAATCTCAAAAAAATTTATTTTCACTGAAAAATGTCCCAGGATGTAGCAACCTAACAGACACTAGCAGTCAATTCAAACAGTAAAAAGAATGTAAGGAAAATGACTTCGGAATACAAGAGCAGCCTAGTCTACCTGTAATCCAATCAGCCCATTCAGAAAGAAAAAGTAAGAAGCAGAGAGAGAGAGAGAAACAGAAAGAGACAGAGAAAGAAAGGATCACAGAGATGTCAGGCAATGGTGGCACAGTCTTTAAATCACAGCACTTGGGAGGAAAAGGCAGATGGATCTCTGTTAGTTTGAGGCTCGTCTGGTCTACAGAGCAAGTTTTAGGACAGGCTCCAAAGCTGCAGAGAAACACCGCCTTGAAATCTGCCCCCCCCAACAATAAAAGAATCACAGAGATCACATAAAATAAGTGTAAGTGCATGCAGAATAGGTTCATTTTCATAATTTTAATGAGATTCCAGAACCTCCAAACATGGTAACAAATTAGTAGGTACCTTTGACAAGTTTGATAACAGGAAGGTGATTCATATAAACTGTGGTGATGGTGTTATGATTTTAGGAGTAAAAGTGTATACTAAACTTACCTACTGTTATATTTTAATATTCACACTTTTGTTGCACTAAAATATACCGGAGAAAGAGAATAAAATCTTGTACTGGGAATACTGTAATTTTACAGTAGGAAAGCACCTTTCATTACCAGGATTTCTAGAGGCTCGCAGGTGTCCTGAGTAAATATTTTATTAGTGCCCTTTAGACACTATGTAAAGGCTTACCCCTAGGTCAGCGACATAGGGAGATTCCACATGTGTAAGGCTTGGAAAATCTCCCTACCCCGTGACTTTAGAGATGCCTATCAGACTCCATAGTAGGATCTCTACTATAATATGAGCTTCCCTGATGTATTACATTCCAGTCTGCTATCCATTACCATTTAGCTTTGATGTGTTTTACAAATAAAATATATCTGTTCCTAAAATGGCACTGAGAAAATGAATAGATGTGAGTGATAGTGATGAGGAGGAAGGAATGACAGAGAAGGACAAATGTCACAGAAAATATATCACAGTAGAAGCTGAGGGGAAAAAAATAAAACCACCAAGAAGAGCGCAGGACAAATTTGGGACCAAAAGAAAAGTCTGTCTTATGTGAAGTGAGCTTCATTCTACAACAATACCTAAGATCATAATAACTATCTTGCCAGAAGGCTTGCCATTTACTGAGTGATGTGTGTCACACAGGTTATATCTTGTCTTCACCAGCAGCCACACAAAGTTAGCAGTTCAGATCAGTCAACCCAGCTCAGGGGCAGAGGATCTCACCATCATAAACTAAGCCAGGAAAGAGCCTGTGCACACACACACACACACACACACACACACACACACACAATGGAAGAAACAGAGAGGAAGTGAAAATGCAGCATACAACAGCGACGCAGGGACAAAGTCGAGCCAGGCCTTCCCTCTTCCGAAGCCAGCAATCCTCGAGTCGGGGTGTCCTAGGAAGGCTCACACAGAATGGCCTTGCTGCTGACGCTCTAGGATCCCACTCGAGATGACACAAGTGAGAAGTCTACGTACGAAAGACCGAAGCGAAATGAAAACAAGCATTTGCAGATTTACAATGGAAACTACAGGCTGTACAGCCACCTGGGGAACAGCAATTGATTGAAAATTGCTTTGTTTTTTCCCTAAATTTTCATAAGATTATCGAAGAAACAATAAGGCACATGGACTGACTGCAGGCAGCTCCAGGGTCTAGGCTGGGTGCCTTGCAGGCTTCCCTTTGGTTCTCCTCGAAGACAGCAGCAGTGAGCAGCCTCTGAGCGTTTCACAATGTTTGACTCTGCTCAGAATTCCTGGGCCAGAGGCCAACTTCCTGATGTCATCATCGAGCAAGTTGGGCCATGACACCCACGCCCTGTTGTAGCCATGTGTAACCAAGTGTACATGGTGTGCTCACAAGCACCTTGATGTTACTTGTTCTACCACAGCAGCACATCCCTGGTCAGAACAAGGTTCTTCTTCCCCAGACTTTACCCTCTCTGCAGTTGACAGCACCAGAGTCTCATATCTCCATTGTCTCCATTCCCTCCCGTAAAGCGCACTTCAGAACTGGGATGCAGCTGGCTTGTTAGAATGTTTGCCTTGCATGCCTAAGCTCTGAATTCAATCCCCAGCAGCTGGAAATGGTGGTCCAGGCCTGGAATCCCAACACTCGGGGACTGGAGGCAAGAGGATGAGAAGCTCCAGGTCATCCTCAAATGTGTAGTGAATTTGAGGCCAACCTGGGCTACATGAGAGTCGGTCTCAGAAAAAACAAAGAGGAAGAAGAAGAGAAAGAAGAGGGGAAGGAGGATTCTCCCATCACCTGCCCTAGCTCGCAGTGATCCATCTGACAGCTCTCGGAGGTCCCCACCCCCTTCACAGTCTACCCCAATCACTGAAGCTGTTATCAACAGTCCTACAAATACAAAATAGTAATCAAAATATCAAATCTCCTCATATAATTTTTGGTCCTGTTTCTCTTTCCTAAAGGTGTCTGATGCCTGCAGATGAAGCTAATAGATTCTTTTCTGGGACACAATTGGCAATATTGTTTTTCAGGATGATGCCCGAGTCCCCTCAGAGAGGACTAATGTCAAATAAGTCACAGCGGGATCTTGGATTCCAGATAGAAAAATCTGCAAAGAGCTATGCACATTTCCTTCCTTTTAGCTCTCTACACCAATAAATGTTTCTGTTTGTTCGTTTCTGTTCATTAATTTTTCATCTTGTTTTGCCTTTTCCTTGTTACACTGAAATGCATTGTGTCATCTTGGAGACATGTAAAAATGTGTTACATTTGACAAGGTTTGTTAAATCTTCAGCCCACTCTCCATTGACCCTTTGGGTGCCCTGTGGTGAGTGCATAAATGCTTCCATATTCTTACATGGTTTCTGCAGGCAGCAGGGCCAGGAAAAGGCAGGTGAAGAAGGAAATAATGTCTTAATGTCTAAGCAGTAAACACATTTTAGCCAAACTATGCATAAATGTCAGAGTTATTTTTCTTAAAAAAAATGTTCTAAGTACCTGTTGCTCCCCCTACAAACTTCTCCTCATTCTCATTAGGTAAATAATTTAAGATTGTAACAATGATTCTAATAAAACATCACTAGAAAATAGAATTTTAGCTCTGTGAGAACAAATGTGGAAAATTACAACAGCCTCATTCATCAAAACACATATCCGAGTAAAAGGGGCTCCAGGCCTCTAACCCCAGACACAAGAGGAAGAAGAAGGTCAAGCGCAAAGCCAGTTTATACCATTTATACAGTGAGAGCCTGTCTCAAACACAGAATGAGACCAGAGAGATGACTCAGAGGTTAAAGTCCTTCTTGCTCTTACAGAGTACGGGAGTTCAAGTCTCTGAATGTTGTGTAGCTCACAACTGCCTGAAACTCCAGCTCCAAGGATCTGACATTTTCTCCCGGCCTCTGTGGGCACCAGCACACATATTGACATCCACATACAGAAACATACTTAAAAATAAATCTTTAACAAATCAAAAGAAAGCCGTTTTTGAAATATCAAAAAATCTTAACATAGCACAAAAAAACTATTTAGAGATGGCTAATATTGTTAATATTCAAGTAAATTTCTACACCATTTTCTTTTCCACTGAAAAACAGGACTTTCAGGTTATTCTTAAAATTATAAGATTACCCCGCAAGGGGGCTGGAGAGATGGCTCAGAGGTTAAGAGCATTGCCTGCTCTACCAAAGGTCCTGAGTTCAATTCCTAGCAACCACATGGTGGCTCACAACCATCTATAATGGGGTCTGGTGCCCTCTTCTGGCATGCAGGCACACACACAGACAGAATATTGTATACATAATAAATAAATAAATAAATAAATAAATAAATAAATAAATAAATAAAAAGATTACCCCGCAAGGAGAGTCTTCATCCACTTTTATCTTAATCACTAAAGTGGTTCCTTCTCACTTTCTTTTTTAATGTTTATTTTTACTGTTTTTAATTATGCATACATTGGGGGTGGGAAAGTACAATGCCTAAAGAGGTCAAAGGTGTCCAATCTCCTCGAACTGGGGGTACCCAACATGGGTGCTGAGAAGCAAACTCAAGTGCTCTGCGAGGGCAGTAACCAGTGAGCCATCTCTCCAGCTCCTCCTTCTCACTTTCTTACAGCATCTGAATAACCAGGAACAATACCAGAGAACATTAAAGGAATAAATCGATGTCTCTTCATTAATGCCGTACAGTTTATTAATGTATTACATCTTTGGGAGAGATGATAGTGTTCTGAGCCACTGAGTCCATGGTTTGAAGGCCCTGTTCCCAGGATGTTCTCATGGGCCCAAACTAAGAGGAAACAGAGAAAGAAAAAAAAACCCAACTCTCATCCAGCAGAGCTGATCTATTGACAATTACTTTTTTATACTGAGTTCCACAGAAGATTTCAAAATCAGGACTTCATTCCATTGCCAAAAAAAAAAAATCTGAAACTATTGTCCTCAACCAAAACTCAAACAAACGGCCAAGGACAGATAGGACCTGGGTTTCGTTGTCGTCTCGTTCATTTCTCAAAACTCTTCTAAAATGCCAGCAAAAGGATTTTTAAAAATTATTCTAGAGCATCAAGCCATAATAACAGAGAGAATGGAAAACAAAACTCATTTGGAAATCTGAAAAGTAGATGGACAAGCAATCAAAGACACAGTCTCTCTGTGAGAACCGAATCCTTCATGAGTGGAAGAGAGTCGGGAATGAGCCCAGCCTGTACTAGGGGAAAATGGTGCCAGCCGCCTCTGGAGGAAAGAGAAGAGCCAGTTTAGAATGAGGATTGCAAGAGCTGGGCTCAGTAGTAGAGCTTTTGCCTGACATGCAGAAGGCCTCGGGTTTGATTCTCAGTGCTGCAGAAAAGGGGGAAAGGAAGAGGAGGAGTGAAGAGGAAAGGACCCAGGTTCCTGGATCATCTCCCCTGTTTTGTGCCTGCTCCTCACCCTAGGAAAAGATATAAGTGAATTCTCTGTAGAGGGTAAAGAGGCTCCCTTATCTGCATTGTACGAGTTGAAAGAAGAGAACATACTTAAAGCAGGGAGACTAGATGAGCAACTGTGTTTCCCTTTGCTGAAGGAGAATTAGCATTGATCCAGACCTCTTTATCTGGGTGCTCAAATGCAAAGGTGAATTCCTCCTGATTTACAAGGTTAAGCCCATTTTTTTTTCTGACATCACACCCATGTGAACGCTATGGAAATTTGGTTGAAATCACACTTTGGGTTTTGTGTTTGAGCTTTTCCCAGGCCAGGAATACACAGTTGGGATGTTGGGCAGCTCCTAGACGTAGTCCCAAGGGTCACATCCAATCCTCTGCAGATTGCCGGGCTGTCCAGCCGTGCTACTCAGCAGGTTAGATATATTAACTGCACTTTTGACTAACTATGTTCTCAACTGACAATGGCTGGACTGGAATGTGGCCACATGTAGGTCAAGGAGCAACTTCTCAAGCTTTATAGACAGATTTTCAAAGAAAGATGTTTATTTTCCACACAGTAAATACATAAAATGCAATCACTTTGCTATAATGATAAATGAAATCAGGATGGCCTCTGAAAAATGATGCAACTGAAGACCATTTAAAAAAAAAAGAGATTGTCTCAGAAAGACAAGAATTGCATGTTTTCTCTTATACAAAGATTCTAGGTTCAGTGTGTATATGTGTGTGTGCATGTGTGTGTGCTTGTGTTTGTACACGTGCTTGTCCAAATGAAACTAAAAAGGAAACTGAGGGAGGGGTTTAAAGAGCTCTTGAGGGAAAAGAGAGAGAGAGAAAGATGAAGTACAAGAAAGGCAGAAAGAGGAACTCTTGAAGAGAGAAATGGGGACAGGGAAGGAAGATGACGAAGAATAAAAAGGATAATGGCATATAGATTATAGATATGAAAATGCTCTGACAAAATCTATTATATTTTATGACAATGCAAAAACTAAAATCAAGAAAAAGTTTATTCTACATCTGCTTTTCTGGGGAGCCACTGCAGAACATATTCTCCAATGTCAGAGGATCTGCTGGGGCAAAGGAAGACATGGTTGTGGCTCTGAGATGTGTAGACACTAGGGCACTACAGCGATGAGACAGAGAGAGAGGTTAGTGCAGAGGGAGGGAAGAAGGGAGGGGAAAAGGAGACAGAGAGGGAGGGGAGTGTGACAAGTCCAAGCTGGAGCAAAGCAAGAGGTTCAGGGAAGACGATCCCAGGCAAATAAAATTCTGTTGTACCTGCTTATTCTAGTTTGCTTTCTGTTGCTGTGATGAAACACTCTAATCAAAAGCAACTTAAGGAAGGGAAGGTTTATTTCCGAGGAAAGTGAGGGCAGGAACCCATGGATAAGCTCTCCATCCTGGCTTCTCCTCCTCTGGCTCATGCTCGACCCTGCACTTCTCATACAACCCAGGCCCACCAGCCCACAGGCAGCAATGCCCACAGTGGAGTAGCACCTCCCACATCCATCCACAGCCAAGACAATTCCCAGCAGACATGGCCCCAGGCCAATCTGATCTGGGCAATGGCTCAACTGAGACTCTCTCTTCCAAGTGTCTCTTATTGTGTCAAGCTGACAATAAAAACTAACCAGAACACTGGTGGACCCAAAATTGTTGAGAAAGATCTACACCGATGACCAGGGTTTAAGAGTGAAACACTAACAAATAATTGTTAGGCCAAAGAAAACAAACTGTGTACAGAAAGGGAGGAGTAGTCTTAGATTAAAACATGCTTTCAACATAGACACATTTCCACCGTCAGAGCTAAACGTTGCATGTGGCTTTAATAAGCATTAGAACTACAGCAAAGGGTGGGATACCAGGAGGGTGTACCAGGACTGGAGGTGAGGAAGAACTAAATTTTTGTTTTCCACAGTGGGAAGCATACCTATAACTGAAAAGTCAAAAGTAGTATGGGTATATAATTGAAACATACACACACGCTTGTACACACGTCCACATGCACACACACACAAGCTAAAAGAAGTCAAAACAGCTTCCTTTAGAAAGGTCAAGAGGATGGGAACAAAAATCAATTTCAGAGTTTAGGTTTTTGTTGTATTTTTCTTTTTTTCAGAATAGATATGGGACAGATACCTGGCTCCTTGAAAGAGACACATGTGTAATTTTAACAAAATCTTGGGGAGGGGGGAGAAAGCAGCAAATGAAATAAGGGCCACACACAAAAGACAGCCAAGCATGTTCCCTTGATGTTTGCCAATGCTGGTACCTGCTAGATGCAAGGGTTTATTTTCTTCATCCAATTAGGAATCAGAATCATCTAATAATTTCATTAAATTCTTCCAAGTATGTGCTTTTCATAATCATTTGGAGGAAGAAGGGAGTAGAGATCAGTATGAGTCACATTCACTGAAATGGCTTAATCTCGCTTACAAATAAACAAAATCCTAATCCAAAATTTCCATTTTCCAAACTGTAATTTTCTCCGGATTTCTTTTCTGCCCTCTGCCCTCGTCCTGGCCCCTCCTCCCATGCTGAAAAACCCCCACCCAACACCATCGCATCCCTTCCTGCAGGCACAAGTCTGTCTGAAAGGAGTGTTGGTAGTAGCAGGTTATGAAATGTCTTCTTGGGGTGAAGCCAAAACACGATGACCTACATATCACTGTGAGGTAGTGTTGGGACCTAAAGGATAAAGGACAGGCAGATTAAAAAGGTCCCGCTATTGCCCCCAAAACAATGTGGAAACTCCTTCAATCTCCCTTGAAGTCAGCAGAAAATAGATGTTAAATAAATAAATAAATTTTTTTTAAAAAAAAAATTTCATAGTGCAACTTTCCCTGACAGAAAATCCCAGTCTCTGTGTTTATCTACATGAGACAAAAAGAGGAATTTCGGTGTGGCTAAACCGTGCAATTTAGACAGAGACTGTCAGTGTTTACACACACACTGGGTATGTTCACTATGAACCCACAGTTGACAAGCTTTGTGTTCCCAAGTAGGTGGGCAGGTGGGTGAGCTCACGTCCTCCCATCACACTGGAGAAACAAAAATAAGGGTAGAACCAAAAAAAAAATTAATCACAAGGTTTTAAGTGAGCCTAGAAAAAGAACTCGATCTCAAACTGACTAACCTGCTTTGAAAGTCTATATGGCTGGCATTGTGTTAAGCTCATTTGCAATTATATTTTCCTTGTGTAATCTTATTTAAGAATGCCATATGTGGTCCATTTCTGCTCCTTATTATTAGATACATAGTCTCTGCCTCCACCTTGTTCATAGAAAAATACAAAAAAGTTTCTGCGAATTGACATTTTCTCTGAATTAAACATCCTAAAGCCATGGGCTTCACTGTATGCCCTACTGCCTATCCTGGTCAAAACAAGCAGGCTTTATCTTGCTATCATTGCTCAGTGACTATGTTTCACATTTCTGATCTAAGATTGCCATTCTGAGTCACTAACAACTGTTTTCTCACCTTCTTGTTTCTCTAGTTCCTCATAATATTTCTTATTTACCACCAGGTGGCAACGAATAAATATGCCCAAGCAGGCAAACATTAGAAGCAGTCTAAGAAAATAGCACGCCATTCCAAAGAAAGCTGCAAAATGAAGATGCTCATCTTGACAGTCTCAGAATAAAATTAACTTAGAGCTGGTTGGTGGCAAAAGAAGATGGAGTTCAGATGCAGACCTGCCTTCTTTTTGGTTTCTGTTGCTTTCTCGTTCTAATCTAGGATATCCCTTCCCGAAAGTACCATAATAATAACACTAGACAAGGTCATGGTCAGGCAATCAACGTATTGTGTTGGGGGATGGGGATCCAGCAATAACTCCGTTGGTAGCAAGCTTGCCTGGCCTGCATGTAGTTCTAGGATCAGTGGATGGCATTGCGCATCTGTGATCCCAGCCCTTGAGGATTGGAAACAGGAAAATCAGAAGTTCGGGATCATCCCTGGCTATATAGAAAGCTGTAGATCAACTTAGGTGAGACCTAAGACAGGAGAGGAGAGACCCAGTCTTAAATATTATCAATAGATAAAGTTTTGCACTTTGTGCATGGCTAAACTCTTTCTAGTCATTCACAAGACAGATATAACACACACACATATACACACACACACACACACACGTACACACAAAGACTGTGGATACAAGAAACAGAATGCTCTAGACAAGATGGTTCAGCAGGTAAAGGCTTTTACCTCCAAGCCTGAGTTCAATCCCCAAAACCCACATGGTAGAAGGAGAAAACTCCCTCCAAAAGTTGTCCTCTGACTCCACATGTGTTCACACATGCATACATGTAAAATAATTTAATGTAAAAAGAAACAAACAGCAAGCCTAGAATGCTTTCTATGGTTTTCCTTTCTCTGAAGGGAAATTCTCCCATCACAGTCCTATTCCGATGTACTTTTAAAACTTTTTGTTAATTTTTAAAAAGGTCCAACTTATCCTAGCCCCTCTGCTCTGCTATAGCAAGATGTCTGAGATATGTCCTTTATAAAGCCCTGAAATGTTTGTCTAACAGTTCTTGAGGTGCAGGGAAATGGTGCTGGCACCTGAAGGAGGTTTTCATACTGCATCATCCTGTGGTAGAAAGGTGAATGGACAAGACAGGACAAAAAGAGACGGAGCTCACCACTGCAGCCAATGCACTCTTACAAAAATGCAATACTGTGTTCAAGAAGGCTGAGTTTTCATGACCTAGTCACCTCTCAAAAGTGCTGTCTTTCAATGCTTATGCATTGGGAATTAAGGCTCCCACACATGGGCCTTGGGCTCACATCCAAACCATAGTATTGTTTCCCCCCCAAAAAAAATGCCTCCAGCCATTTGCAGTCTTCAATATGTTCAATCAAGACACCTCACTCATCAAAAGCAGCCTAAAAACATTAGCTTAAGCCTATTTTGTTCCTGTTATGATCCTGACATTTATCCAAGTCAAGGGTGTCCCTTGAGGATTAAACATCTCTATAGAAATTAAAATTACAGGAGACAAGTCCTGGGAGAGTAAGGTGAGCTCTTAGAAATCAGGAGTGTGTGCCCAAGCATGCAGGGAAAAAAGTAGATTAAAAAAAACTAGGGTCCTAAAGAAGGGAAGGACACCAGAGTTCCAGATTTTCTAAGTGAAACCAGGTGTGGAGGGCAGACACAGAGAGGAAAAGGGGGAAAATGAAATAGAGAAAAATTCCTCTGGCGGGGCCACCTTCTTCACTGAGCCTTTTCCTGACATTTAAGGCTGCTCCTTGAAGCTTTGTTTTAAACAAAAGTTTAAGGGCAAAGAAAACAATAAACATCATCATTAAAACATTTGTTCTAAATGAGGGCAGTATCACCTCCTTAGATTTTCATAGGAGACTTTTCTGGGTGTTTCTGATTGTCACCAGTGTGGGGGATAGGTGCCACTGGCACTTCTTCACTCATTGTTTGGGGACAAGGTGCATCTGTCCCACACAACAAAGAACATCCACCACCCCCAGCGATGACACCAAGTTTCCCACCAGACATCTGTGTGGGTGAAAAATATCTGAGCTAAGAAATTAACTACACTAAATATAACCTCAAAGTAATTTTTGCGCTGCTCTAAGATGTAATGATTTTTCCAGGAATAGAGCAACCAAATAAATTCAAAAGCATTGAAATTTTGTTTGGATTGAATCTCTCCCGTGAGTTCTTGATCATCTGAGAAAAGTCGAGAATTGATAACAATTCATCCACAGGGTTTAAGTTAGCAACACACACCTTCACTCTGCCTATACATGGATCTGAACCCTACAGATAGGAGCAAGCAACTGTCTGCTCCATTACACTACCTGCTGTATGTGCTCAGGCCAAGTGATCAAAATTAATATTTGTTTACTATAAATAGATTTCTTTATATATTTCTGACACAATTAAGACATTAGTTTGTTTTTAATTATATTTAAGATAAACTATTATTTATTAATTTCAGTAGTGTAAAGTGGTCAGTCCCTAAGATTTTCCTAGGAAGAAGGCAGCATGACAAGTAAGGTAATATATTTGATTCAGAGAGAGAACGAGAGGGAGAGAGGGAGAGAGAAGCTTAATTTAGCTCACAGACTTGGAGTTTCAAAGCCCAACATCAGGATGCCCTGACTGTTCTAAGCCCAAGAGAGCAGCAGCTGGCAGCCCAGAATAGCAGGACGGCCTCTAAGAGAAGAAGTGTTCAAGAAAAAGAAGTGGACAGAGAACTGGGTCCTGAAATCTCTTTTCAAGACACGATTGCAATTGTTGTAAAATATTAACTTAAAATGTGTTACATTTGTTTATGCTGTGGAATATTTGTTTATTGATGCAAAGATATGTTGCATTCTTTTTTCTTTCTTTTTTTTCTTTTTTTTTTTTTTTTTTTTTTTTTTTTTTGATTTTCGAGACAGGGTTTCTTCATAGCTTTTGGTTCCTGTCCTGGAACGAGCTCTTGTAGACAAGGCTGGCCTAGGACTCACAGAGATCTGTCTGCCTCTGCCTCCCGAGTGCTGGGATTAAAGGCGTGCGCCACCACCGTCCAGCATGTTGCGTTCTTTTATGTTGCATTAGTTTAACTCTGTGAACCTGGGCTACTTTGCATGTCTAATAAAGCACTGAATGATCAACAGCAAGGTAGGAGAGGGTTAGGTGGGACTGACAGGCAGAAGGATAAATAGAAGGAGAAAAAGGTAACAGAGGGGAGAGAAGGAAAAGGAGAGGAGGATGCTGGGGGCCAGCCACCTAGCCACATAGGCACACGTGGAATAATAAGGAAAGAAAAGATATACAGAAATAAAGAAAGGTAAAAGCCCAGAGGCAAAAGATGGATGATATGATTTAAGCTAAGGAAAGTTGGGTAGAAATAAGTCAAGCTATGGCCGGGCATTCATAAGAAAGATGAAGTCTCTGTGTGATTATTTGGGAGCGACGTGGCAGCCCCACCCCCAAAGAGCAAAGAGTAAAAAAACCAACAACTGCATGCAATACCTTTAAAATATCCTGCCAGTACCCAATTCCCAATGTTTCCAAACCTTCCAGTTAAGTCCCACCCTGGGGACCAAGCCTTCAACATGTGACCTTGGGGGGGGGGGGGACTATCTGTATTCACACCAGAGCAGAATCTCTGGTCTAGAATTTTTGGAGATGGTTAGTTGGCCTCTGTTGATTTCAACGTCCCCATCAAGTAAGCAAATGAGGGGCTCAGTGGTTAAGAACACTGACTGCTATTGCAGAGGTCCTGGGTTTGGTTCCCAGCAACCACATGGCAGTTCATAACCATCTATAACGTCAGTTTCCAGGGGATATAATGCTCTCTTCTGAACGTCTTGGACACTGCATACATATGGTATACACATACAAATATGCAAGCCAAACACTCATAAACACAAAATAAAATGAATAAATCTTTAAAAAACACACACACACATACACATAAAAATAAAGTGCATCTCCTGGGGAAGGGAAGGTGACACCGATATTAAGAGTACTTATTACACTTGCAGAGGATCTAAGTTCAGTTCCCAGAACTGACATCAGGTGGCCCACAACCATCTGTTGCATCAATTCCAGGAGGTTTCAGTTGCCCTTTGACCTCCGCTTGCACATCTGTGCGTATAAAACTCACACAGGCACAGACGTACAAACATACACGTAGAACTAAATGGAAAAATCTTTAGACAAAATTCAAGTGTGTCTTCTGTGGGAAAACAAGTCTCAGTGGTCATTTAAAGAATCAGCTCTCCAAAGCCGGTGGAGAGGTCATCTCTCTGGTAGATGGGACTCCTCCTTCCTGGGAGCAGAAGGAAGCTGGTGGTAAGCAGGGGCGAGGGTAGGAGGCAGCAGCTGAGATGGACAAGAACAGCAGGAACACACAGTTGTGGGAGAAGCTTGAACAGCTCTGGGGGGGGGCATGCAAGCCCGCAAGGGGAAGACCCCGACTAGAGACTCACACAGCAAGTTGGCAGGGTGCACAACGTCTAGTGCCTGTTATGTGTCATCTGTCCCCCAGACTGCATACAAATTGATCTTTTAAGTGTAAAGCATCTTTCAAACTAGGCCATGTAAGTGTGCTATATTTGGATAAGCTGCCTTGCCTGAGGGCGAGTCCTTGTTTTTCTGTTGTTCCTAACATTGACAAGAGCCCCATGAGCTTCTGAGGGGGATGCTTCTCATTGCTCCATCATGTCGAGACTGATATGATTCAGACACCTACATTTGGTGTGTGTTTTCTATAATGATAATCAAGTATATGTGTGAATTTTTCTGAAATAGCTTTATTCATTCAACCACTAGTCTTATAACTTTCCCCATATTGGCATGTTAGATTATCTTAGCTAATTCCTTAACAGTGATAGAGCATTCTCTAGTAAAAATGTCCTATAACTGCTTAATGGGCTCTGAGATGACCATAGGTAGCTCTCTTGCTGGGCTCGTCTGAACCACAATTCTCCTGAGCAATGTATATACTTTGCAGTTGGATCTCATAGGAATGCGTTTGAGTCCCTCATTTGTTCAATCTTTTAGATTTATTTTATTTTATATGTATGAGTGTTTCACCTATATACATACTATATGCGTGTCCAGTGTCCAATGGGTTTAGAAGAGGGTATCAGATGCCCTGGAACTGGAGTTATGGATGGTTGTGAGCCACCATGTGGGTCCTGGGAACAGAACACATAGTATCTTCCGTAGCAACAAGTACTGTTAGCTGCTGCGTCCTCTCTCCAGCCCCAGGAGACACATCTTAGTGGCCATCACACCCTGCCACAGCTTTGATGTTAAGAGTAGAGGCCCATGTTACTTAGCAACCTCATTCTCTCCAGACTGGGATGCTCATTCCCCGGCATCTAATGTTCTTTAGTATTTCCTTATTTTGTGAATAGTCTCAATCCATGGATCCCCAAGAACCTGGTCACCCCTACCAAGATACTCACATAAATAAGATCCCTGTTGTCCACACGGACAAGCAAGAGCCAAACTTAGCAATTTCAGTTTCATAGTTTCAGGCTATGTTTGAAGGTCCCCTTTGTGCTTACCAGATGCAGAACCTTGAGCCAGTTACCTTGGCCTTTGCTGAATTAAGTTTCATTGCCCATCGGATAAGCAAATCATGATTTTCTATAACATCAAACTGCAATGACTGTGGAGCGTCTGGGACAATTACGGCTCACATAAGTCTGGCAGAAGAGTTATCTGTGCTCTGTCTCGGGACCTCCGAGAGATGTGCAGCAGGAGCTCCTTCTCTAACCTCCCCACATAGCAGTCTGTATGCTAAAGGCTGGCGCAGCACCTCGTTTCTTTCTTTTGACCTTAACTCAGAATTCTTCCCTGGGACAAAGAGATTATTCTGAAATTGTTTTGGATCACCAGAGACTTAGTTTCCT
This sequence comes from Alexandromys fortis, assembly GCF_014885135.2. Lineage (NCBI taxonomy): Eukaryota > Metazoa > Chordata > Mammalia > Rodentia > Cricetidae > Alexandromys > Alexandromys fortis. The sequence continues at coordinate 178,296 of NW_026068030.1, read as the reverse complement.
GGAGCCAAGCAGACGGTAGTCTCTAATTAGTGATCTTAATGCTAAAGGGTCTTCATAGCAGACTGTGAAGTCCTACCCCAGAACTCAGGTAAGATCTTCTATTCACAGGCAGTAATGGATGAAGATCAAAGATAAAAGATGTAGGGCTGACCCACATATTCGGGACATTGGGTTGCTTTGTATGTAAATATCCATGGATTTTGGTATTAAACTCCCAACTCTTCAAGAACCAAAAGAAGATCTATGTTTTTTTTTTTTTTCTTACTCTCTTTATCGGCCTGCTACAACTGGGTGCTTCATAAAGAGCTGTGACAAAAGTTAAAATAGTTAAGTTAATGACAAGGTAACTGCCATTTCCCCACAGGGGTTTTGTTATTGTTTTGACTTGTTCTCAGTTCTCAAAATTTCACAGAGAGTGTGGGGTATAGTTTAAGCTGGAAAGATAATAAAAGAAGGTGAAATCAATCCTCATAAGAAGCTAAAAGACAAGTAAAGAACTGGGTGGACTGAAGAGCCCAATCTGCCCAAACATAACCTTTGGGTGCAGGCCTAGACCTGAGGTCAGTGGAGAGGCCGGCACGGAAGGAAAGAACTAGAAAAATGCAGAGAGGCTCACAGACAGTGCCCTTGATTTCCATTCCAGCCACTGCTGGATGATTCAAAGCAAAACTCAAATCACAGGGAAGAAGTACAGAGCAAAAGACAAGACTAGAAGAACAGTCAGCAGGGCTATAACACATTGGAAAAGAAGAGGGGAACACAGTCAGAGTCTGGCTGAAGTTCCTACTTGCTCTGTCCTCAAGTAGCAAGCAGCAGAAAGCCTGCCCCTTCCTGCAGGCCATGCTCTTCCTATCCTGCCCAGCTAGGAGAACCAAACAACTGTGTGGGGAGACAGAAGCCCCCCCGAAAACCTTCACAAATGTCCCTTAAGAATCTTCCCTTTTCTTACTCTGAGACTCCATCTTAAATCTGCCAGAAGGCTAAGATCAAAACACAAGTGACAGCTCATGCTGGAGAGGATGCGAAACAAGGGGAAAACCCCTCCATTGCTGGTGGGAGTGCCAACTTGTGCAACTACTCTGGAAGTCAGCGTGTTCCTCAGAAAACTGGGTATCAACCCACCAAAGGCCCAGCTATACCACTCTTGAGCACATATCCAAAGGATGCTCAATTATACCACAAAGACTTGCTCAGCTCTGTTCAGAGCAGCTGTATTTAAGCAAAAGGCTTCCATGTGCAGAATTATTGCTGATTCTGACTTACAGAGAAGGAAGCTTTAGCTCCACACGCCAGTCCCCAAAACCAGTTCCAGGCCACGTTGTCGAGCTTGTCTCCCCTTCTCCTTGCTGACCTCAGCCTAGCCCACCACACCACACTGCCCAACAGTTCTTGGGCAGATGCTACTCTCCTAGTGTATACTTATCAACCTTTGTCTGCCCAGACATGAAGCCATGTCTGCATCCAACTGACCAGTCTCCAGTCCCAGCATGCCCCACTAACTCCAGGCTTCAGGGTTTCTCCTCTCCTGTTTGGCTGAGGCCACGGCCCCCTGTGTGTCCTAGCATCCAGTCTAGCCTTCAGCAATGGCTCTTCCACTGACAGCTGATACAGCTCATTGTTCCCATTGTCTGTTTAAGCCTCACTCTATCTAGTCATAGATACTGCCTCCCACAATGCAATCCCCCTTCCACCTGTTTTAATTCTTTCCTAGTGTTAACTTTTCTAAAAAGTTACTAAGGTGATGCCAGTCCCTTGCTCCTCCCAGCAGGTGAGCTGGGAGGCCAGGTGTGTAGGGGTTTCTATTTTCTTTTTTGCCACCGTGCCTCCAATGCTTAGCACAGTGTCCAGTCTATCAAAAGAGTTCAGTAAATTCTGTCGAATGAATAGGCCCAAACTGCAACTTTGAAGTCACAGTGCTAGGGTGAACATAAAAATCGCCTTTTCATATATATCCTGCCAAAGTTAGCTCCCTGCACTACCTCAGCCTTCTCTTTCTGCCTCTGAGTAGCAGACTTTTACATATATGAATGCAGTCGTCGGCAACAGAGGTAACAGGATCATAGAAATCTATAGAATCCATCTGAAAAGACGTTCAGACCCAGGAAGGTTAGCTCAAGGTCTTACTCTTTCCACTAATCCCAGTAGCTCTCGAAAATCTCAAAATAAACATCAAAAACTAAGTACATTAAACACCTAGTACAGGGGGTATTGGGCTTTCCTTTTACTCCAATATATGGATAGGAGTTCCGAATAAGAAAGGAAGAAAAGGAATGAAGAAGAGAAAAAGAAGGGAGGAAGGGAGAAATGGCTAAGGAAGAGAAGCAGTCTTGAGTTCGAAGGGGCATAGAGGAAGAAAAAGAAAGAACACCACACAACCACAACAACTTTTCTTCACTGGTGCCCTGCCCAGAAGATATGAAGATATTCCAACTTTAGCATGTGGATCCCTCTCTCCAGCTCAGAATGGAGTGCGCGCATGCACACACACACACACACACACACACACACACACACACACACGACAAAGGTGGGGTGAGGGAGAGAGGGAGGAAGGGGGGAGAGAGATGACAGCCGCTGTCCTTTTCTCTCAGCAGGCACTTCCCAGACCACTTGTTCTCTGCCTTTTGTTGTATTTGAAGCAGTCCTTTGTAGAGTTAAGCTACCTCATCACAAACTCCTCCCTTCCTTCCTGGGCTGGTTGAAGGCCTTTCTTAGTGAGATGAAGAAAATGAAGAAAATCAAGAAAGTGTTCTGCCACCGGGCGATGGTGGCGCACACCTTTAATCCCAGCACTCGGAAGGCAGAGCCAGGCGGATCTCTGTGAGTTCGAGACCAGCCTGGTCTACCGAGCTAGTTCCAGGACAGGCTCCAAAGCCACAGAGAAACCCTGTCTCAAAACAAACAAACAAACAAACAAAAAAACGAAAAACAAAAAAAAAAAAGAAAGTGTTCTGCCTCACAGCCTCTCTCCATCTTTATAATCATGATACTATGTGAAAGTCATATCACTAACACAACTCACTGAAAAGTATGAGATGTGAGATTTTCTATGATTTTTGTGAACAAATTTTATTGGCTGGCATACCTGGAATTTGAAGGAGCAAATGCAGTTGCTGACCTTGATCGCTAGGTGGCTCTCAGAGTGCATGATCTGGTTTTGGGGGTGGGGAAACACTCGGGCTCAGGGATAGATTTAGAAAGGTCAATATTAGTTTCTGAACAGTGGTTGCTATTGTCTGTATGCAAAAATGTATATGCATCAGTGTGTCTATAGAATAGTCACTTGAAAAATTTATGGAATATATAATATATGGCATTGTAATAGTAACTTTGTAATAGTACTTAGAATATATATATACATATATATTGCATATGTAATAGTATGTAAGATGTGTATATATAATACATAGTATATATAACAGTAACTAATGAAGTTAGAAGAAATTTGTGGTGATTTGAATAAAATGTTCCCCATAAGTCTCGGGCATCTGAATACTTGGTCCTCTGCGGGTGGCTGTTTCGAAGGATTAGGAGGTGCAGCATTGCTGGAGAAAGGTTTTGGAGTTTCAACGGATTCACACAATTTCCGGTTTCCTTTCTCTCTTTTCTGTTTGCTGTCCAAGATGTGAGCCCTCGGCTGCCTGTTCCCTGCTATCTGAGGTCTGCCATCAGACTCCAGGCCTCTGGAAACAGAAGCCCAAAATAAATTCTTCCTCCTACAAGTTGCCTTAGCCATATCACAGCAGAAGAAAGACACTAAGCTGATCTTAAGTTACCTGTTAGAATTCTTTAGTAAAAACTTCTTCAGTTCAAAATTGAAAGAAAAGCAATCTGTGCTCAAATGAGAGTTCTCCTACTACCAAGTCCTTTTGTGAGGTGTGGGGGGAGTGTTTTTGAGACAGGGTTTCTCTATGTAGTCCTAGCTGTCCTGGAACTCACGCTGTAGACCAGGTTGAGCTTGAACTCAGGGATCCACCTGCCTCTCCTTCTCAATTGCTGGGAGTACTTATTTGACAAGACAAAACAATAAGATTTTAAAACCAAAGGAGCCCTTATCTTTTAAAATAAGCATGGCTTCTGCCAGCCTTCTTGCTGGCTCTCTGGAGAAGTGAATTCCCTAGAGATGCGGGTGTAGACTGGCAAGCACATTCTAGCAGTGAACTGTACAAGCCTGGAACACATAGTTGGCACTTTACTTTATTCCTCTCCCCGCCCATGCTTGCTAAACTAAAAATCAACCTTAAACCACGACCAGTTTGCCGTTTTCTTTTCCCCTCCCAAGATCTAACCAGTAAACTCTTGACAATGACTGAGATCTCAGCGTGTTCCCGGGGGATTGCGTTTGGCACTTGCCTCAACCTGCCCTTATTAAATTTTTGGCATGCCTCAGTTCACTAAGACATGTGTGCGCTCTTCCTTTTCCTCCCACCCATCTACCTGCCTGGGTGTTAATAACACCACACGGTAATTCCTCGGCTTGGCATCGCTGTCTTCTCAGGCAGCCATGCAAGCAAGGCAGGGAAGGCAGGGCAGGCAGGATTTCTCACGAGACACACAAACATGACCATGAGGAATCTGAACCGCAGGCTCCTCCACACGACTGACTTGTACTCTTTTTACACACCACTGCTGCAGAAATGAATTGAAATATTAAAACGGTTGTGAATCGATGTTTGTGTGTGTGTGTATGTATGTGTATGTGTGTGTGTTTTGGGTTTTTTTTTTTTTACATTGCTATGAAATCTGATAAGAATGGAGGCAAGAAGGTATTTAGGTAAATACACACTAGGATGTAATGCATAACTCCAAGCTAATTCCCACACTACCTACCCTTCCGTCTTCCATCAGCCTCCAAGTCAGCTCATGCCCCTTGTGTGGCTTCTTCTATCCATTTTTAAACTCAGGGCCCTTGTGTGGCTTCTTCTAACCATTTTTTCAAGCTGAGATTCCTCTTCCACGTAACCCAAACAAGACAAACAACACTGGCTCGCAGATTCTCCACTCCTTTTTTGGCCCTAGGAAGAAACAGAATGCTTTAGAGAACTTTAATTCCTCAGCAGTATAGAGGAAGCTTAAGGAGTATGTAAACACAGAGAGAAACACAGTGCATCCCCGAAGTGCCAACAGGGTACTTAGTCCGCTAGTGCTTCTTGATGGAGGTGGATGGGTGGTGATTTCTCTTGGTTGATCTTTTATTTTTTTGCTTTCTCTGGTCTCATCTTGAGAGCAGGGGTTCAGCCAAACCTCTATTTTGAGACTAATTTTAATCAGATTCTTCCTTTCTTTCAGTAGGCTTCACCATCGATTCCTCAACCTACTTCACAAATAAACCTGGGCATAAATACAAAGGGCCTGCATCTCTAAGTCACATAGCGATTGCTGGACTTCCATTGCTGTGTCTCACCACGCTTGCTTTGCCTTATCTACGACCAACATCATGGCCACCTTCCTTAAGTTTTTTTTTTTTTTTTTTTTTCTGTTTTAGTAACAAGATTTCGGAGATTGAGTGGATTTATGGGGAAAAGAAGTTAGTTTAGGTTCTGAAGCTGGGGAAGTCACAGTCACAAGGATAAAGTGAACATCTTACCAAGAGGCATCGGGTGAGAATCTTTTGATTGCATCACAACATGAGAAGACACAACCAGGGTGACAGCTCGAGCTTCCTCCTTGTGGAAAGCCACTACAGGCTTCATAAAGGGACCCACTCTCATGATGGCATCTGATCCCAGTTGCCTCCCAAAAGCCTCAACTATAAATACCGTTGCAAATGAATTTGGGGATTAAATTCCCCACACATGAAGCTTAGTTGGGAGGGGGGACACATTCAAACCATAACATTGCCATTCCCCTCATTTTGTACACGGGGAAGCTGAGGCAGGTGGTTTGCAGAGTATCAAACAGCTATCAAGGAAGAGTATTAAAGCCTCCCAGTAGATCTCAGAGGAACTTCAGACTGCCACTGTCTCGGAACAGACAGAACATTGGGAGCGAAGAGTCTGGCTACAGACTGCCTAGGTAGATATTAATCAATCGGTGACTGCTGAGGTTAGTAAAACCTTAATGGAAGTACCTTGCATAGGATTAAACCTGTTTAGATGGCACACAGACTTAGCAGGATAAACCATGGGAGTCACCCATTGCAGCAATTCAAGGGTAGAACATTTAGCCGTAGATCAAGAGGCCTTAAAAATAAGGTGTTCTTCATGCGATGAATGAGCATGAATCACACACTTCGAGAACAAATCACCACACAGCCCTGTGAGTAAACTTCACATCTCTAATGTAAACCAAAGGTCTCAAATGCCAAAGAATACATTCCAGATGACTCCATTTCATGAAATTCTAAAATAGAAAATTCTATTTGATAGTACTTTACATTATGATACATGTTAGTTTGTGTGCATGGAGGTGGGAAGACGGAGGCCAAAATGAGGTGATCTGACATTTCATGAGTTGGGGGCACTAGCCAAAGGGTCCTACAGCACTGAATTCAACCCTGGTTCTACAGCTGAGAGACTTTAACAAGTGACTTCCACTGTCTGTGCCTTGGATTTTTCCATCTATAAAATGGACTAATAACACACTGCTCAAAGGGTTGGTGTGAGAAGAGACATAATATATGTAAAGTGCCCAGCAGCATGCGTAGGTGCTGTCATAAATGGTAACTATTATTATCCCCGCCCCTGTGCCTGATAGTAAACCAGGATCAGAGGGGAGATAGGTGAGCACACAGCTGAGAAGGGAAGGGAAGGACCAAACCAGACTATGATCAAAGATGTGCAGAATCCACCCCAACGCTGCACAGCTAGGAGCTAGATTTCCCTCCCACGGCCCACACAATCTCCTAAATCTTGCTTCTGCAAGTGTGGGCTGGCCCCATGGAACTAGCAAAGTTTTTCTGGTCCCATCCACATGGGTCGTTGTTAGGAGACCCGACACTGATCTGATACGTTTATTTGTACTAATAGTCTCAGCGTGGTTATTCGCAGCCTTGTGGGCCACCCTTCTAGGGATCTAAGTTGCTTTTTAACCAGAGCTTTATGGATATAGAAAGCCTTGACCTTGCTGGGGGTAATTTCACCTTATCCTGGGTCAGAGAGGAACCTGTCAGGGAGAGATATCGGGGACAACATAAGCAAAGCAGTGTGAAGTTCAAGACTACAGGAGCAAGCGAGAGTCCAGGGGAAGCCCCAGCTACAAAGACCACAGCTCTCTTTCCTGACTGCTGGGTAAGGATGAAGCAGACACACGTTCTTTCTAACTAGGGAGGAGCAGTCCATGTGGGAGGCCCCAGGATCAGAGGTCTAGGCCCCTGGGGTGTCAGAGCAGAAGGAGAGGTCTTAGTTTTCACTTTGAATTGTTAAGTGGTGTCTTAGGACATCCACTCAGTGGGTGATGCTTAGCAACAAGTGCCAGCAGTTGACATGCGTGCGACAGGGAGGGACACCCTGCACCATCCTGCTAAAGGAGGAAAACTTGGCCCCAGAGACTCGTGAAATTCTGGAGAAGGCCCTGCTTATTTATGCTGACTTGTGCCTAGGGCCAGAAGTGGGACTGTTCAGAGAGGCACATGTGGAGCTATTTCTAAGTGGTGGGAACAGTTTGTGTCTGTGTTGAGGTGGCCGTAATGAGGGCCTATGTGTTTGTCAGAGCCCATTGAACTGTACACACAGAACGGGTGCAGCTTATTTTTATGTGATGCCGTGAAAAAAAGATGAGCTCCAGAGTAAGGTGAGGAGCCTGTGGGAAAATGTCACAAGTCCCAGACTCCACCATTCTTCTAGCAAATTAGCAATTGCTCAGAATGTAGCAGATAAGGAAGGACTTTCTCCCATCTGACTGTCACTCCTGATCTGTGAGATGGACATGATTAATCCCATTTTAAGGCAAGGAAACCAAGGGTACTGGTGCAAGTTTTCTAACTCAGAGACCTAATGGCCTCAGAAATGATGCTGCCTCAGCAAAACTAAAGCCAAGAGAGCGTAAATGTCTTGATGCAGTCACACTGCTAGCTAAAGACAGAGTCCAAAATTGAAAATGCGTCTTGTCCAAACCAACATCAGAAAGAAAAGCCACATTGAGATCACCTTGAATGAAGGTAGAAGACTCAGGTCCCATATGCAAGGAGCTTGGGAAAAGAGGGGTTTATTTCAGCTTACAGTTTATAGTCCATCGTGAAGGGATGTTGTCAGCCAGGAACATGGGGGCAAAAACTGAAGCAGAGGCCATGCAGGAACATTGCTTCCTGGCTTGCATCCCAAGGTTTTCTTGGTTTGCTTTCCTCCACACCCAGGACCACCTGCCCAGAGATGGCACCGCCCACACTGGCCTGGTCTCTCCCACATCAACCATTGATCAAAGCCATACCTCCACAGGCTTGCCCACAGGCCAATCTGATGGAGACAATTCTTCAACCAAGTTTTCCTGCTCCCAGATAGCTACAGCTTGGGTCAAGCTGACAAAACAACAAAACAAAACGAAAACAAATTGCACATCAAGATAGAAAATTTACCCTCAAACGAAAGCAGGATTCCTTCCCAGAGTGCAACACTCCACATTTCACGGCATGACACAGCTCCCTCATCCCCTGAAGTCCCAGGGGTCCTCTAACTTTAACGAAGTCCATGAAACAGCACACGCATTACCTCACCAGGGTCTGGCTTATTTCCTAGCAGTGATTGTCCAGCGCTGCTCCTTCCCCCCTTCTGTTGGCTTTGCATCCTTCATCCATTCCTCCCTGCTGAAATCACAAGGCTCTGCCGGGAGAGAGCAGGCGTGTGCCTCCTCCTTCCCCAGTGCTGAGCATCAGGAAAGAGATCCCTGGTGCAAGGTAGAGGGTGTCATCTGCCCCTCACCCCCTGCCCACAATTTAAAGGTGTGTGTGTCTGTGTGTCTGTGTCTATGTGTGTGTGTAGGAGTAGAGGGAGAGGCACAAGGAAAGTATAAAATGGCAGGGAGCCAGGGAGAGAATTCTGAGAGGAACCACAAAAATTAGTTGGTAGTGGATAACTTGGGTCACTTTGCAGGGTGGGGGAAAGAAATTCCACTCCACACTTAGTTTCGTTCTGTTGAACATGATTTTTCTAATGACTATTATAGATTGCTTATTTACTGATGTCAATTAAGAATAGGGTAGGTAGGCCGAGAAATGTATTTATTGATGTCAATTAAGAATAGGGTAGGCCAAGAAATTAGGGACAGCATTTAACTAGCAATACTTATATTTTTAACAGTGGGAAATAATGAGAAGCATTAATTCTAAAAGTCAAATAGGTATCTATAATCTATCTTCTGTACAATAACCAAAATAGATAACAACTTAAATGACAGAAAAATTATGTGTGAGTCACATTAATGTGATGAAGCCAGGAAGGAATGAAAAAGAGGTACCCAGGGAGAGGGGCATTTAGTGGCTGCATGGCTCACACTGTCAGCCTGTTCTCAACCTCTGTGAGGTTCAGTTCTGCTTTCCTTTCAGTTCAGCCCCCTACCCCATCCCTCTTCAGACAGGTAGTTTGTTCAGCATAAGGACTGTGCTACTGTCCCTGAGTTTAAAGCACATACATAGCTAAGGCGGACAGACATCAATTAAGTAGGATAGGAGGCAGATCCCGCCCCGCCCCCCCCCCCCGAAAAAAAAAAAGCCCAGAACTGCTACCATTAAGATAAGCATTACGGTAAGTAGTAAGCTCCTTTCTTCTCCAAAACTATACTGGAATGCTCCCCTGGTCCTCCAGTCCCCTCTGTGGGTGCATGGTAAGGTTCAAACTCCTCCGCGTTTTTACCGAGACCTTCCTGGCTCTGCTCTGCACCTGTCTTTCTGCCCTGGCTCCCAAGACAAATGCTGTACCCCAGCAGTCAAACTGGTCCATGCGCCACTCCCTGAGCACACCTTGAGGCGCCCTGCCTGCAAGCCTTTCTCAATCTCTGCCACCTAACATCCTGGTCACGCCAGCTTCCCTCTGAAGACTCCTCCAAGACTTTGCTTTGCTAAGTATTGTACCAATTTGCATGGTCGTCATCTAAGCCGAAAAGAATGAAGGAGTGTTTCCTTCTCCTAGCTTTCCCACGACAAGTCTAGAGTCTGCCAGAAGGAAAAATAAATAAATACAGAGATCTCTTTCAAGTCTAGCCGAATTAAAAGGATGAATCAAGACTTGGGTGGGTTTAGGATATTTAGACTTAAGAATGTCTAGTCAGTTCCTAGCAACTCCCACTAGGCGGCGTCCTCAGTCTCATTCCGACCAAGACGCCTCCAGGTCTTAAAGTTTATTACCTGTCTAACAAGTTTCCTTCCTGCCCTACTGTCCCTTTAAGAAGGTGAACCAGGTGAGGTCGAGGCCCCGCCCCCTGCTGGCCCCGCCCCCACCCCCGCTTGGCCCGCTGGCTTGCCCAGTGCCTCGCGACCTGGCCCAGCCGTCGGGGCCGAGGTCCCAGGTCCCGGCCGGCGCCATGGAGCGGCGCTGGCCCCTGGGGCTCGCGCTGCTGCTGCTGCTCTGCGCCCCGCTGCCCCCGGGGGCGCGCGCCGAAGAAGGTACAGAACCCCCCTTTCCCTCTCCCTTTCCCGGTTGGCGGGCAACAGCCTGCAAGAGCCGGCATTCCTGAGGAGGCCCTCCTCTCCGCGCCCCACTCTTTCTCCCTTGGCTTCGCCCCAGTAGAGGGGAGATCGATTGGCTCGGCCAATCCCTGATCTTTAACCCCAGACTCCTGCCCATGGGATCAGTCACCCCTACCCTCTGCTGGCCAGCACTGTTTCGTGGGTGGAGAGGGAGTTCCTGACCACAGCCAGGAAGCTGCATTCCTACTGCATCATCATGGGACCCTCCATGTGCCCACTGCTGAGTTTGCAGGGTTCACAAGTCCGAGGTGGAAAGCCTCCTTTTGGCAGCCTAACCAGATCTCAGATAGGCCGACGCTGTGGAAGGATTAGGACTTTGGGGGCTCCTAGATGTAGGGGTCCAACCTTACACTTAAAGTTTTGCAAACCCTCTCTGACTGTGCCCCTCCCACTTTCCAAAATCGAAGCTGAGCCTAGAGCCCCACCTCCTATACCCTCGCCTACCAGAGCAGCTACCACTGACAGCAGAAGAAAACTCCACCAGGAGCCCGCTGCCAGGGTCCCGCTCAGGACTACAAAGGCGACGTCCGCCCGTGGCATCCCTCCCGGACCCCTCTGGTGCAGTGTCTGCTGTAGCTCTTCCAACGCTCGCTGACCTGACTCTGGTTCAAGCACCAGCCCCCAACCCTTGCCCCACTCTTCCTTGCCCCCTCACACCCTGAGAAATCCGCTATAATCCCCTGGAGCGCTTCACTCCTCATTCCTGGACCCCTTTGCTTCCTCTGCCTCCGGGTCTCACACTATTAGAAGATGTGGCAGCCTCGGGCTAGGGAGGCCCGGAATACCCAATGTAGGTTGTAGGGCACCTCCTCCCTCTTTGGTGACACCCTCGTTTTCTCCGCATTCAGTCACCCTGATGGACACAAGCAAGGCACAAGGAGAGTTGGGCTGGCTTCTGGATCCCCCGGAGGATGGGGTAAGTGTCTGAAGGACCTGGGAAAGTTCAAGTCTGAAGGCCGGTGGGAAATGGGGTGGAGAGGTGGGTGGAGGAACAGAAAAGAGCAGGAAAAACTGGAAGTGTCTCCTCCGGTGGGGGAGGGGAAGCTGAGTCAGAGGCTCCTGAATGGCACTTGTAGGGGGTGTCAAACTTCACTCCCCTGGGACTAACTCCAAGGCCTCACCCTCCTAACATGGGGGGGGGGGCGGAGGTGAGCTCACAGCCCCTAGTGAGAGCATGCCTATGTTAAGGAAGGCTGTCAGCTGGATGAGGGCAGAGACACCTGGAAATCATCCCCCGTCTCAGCTCCTGTTCGTTATGTGGATGGGTTTCAGAACATTAGGGAGCTCCATAAAAGTTTAAATGATGTATGGATTTTTTCTTCTTTTTCCTGAAGAGGCGAGCCAAAACATTCACCAAAGTCTTCAAAGATCCTTTGGCTCCCTCAAACTTAAAAACTGCCCCCCTCCAAGGCCTCTGAACACTTGGCTTGTTCTCCATCCCTCCCAAGCAGGCTCCAAAAACACCTCCAGCTCCAAGTCCCTTAGGTATCCCTAAGTGAGCAGAGGTGGGTTTTTAGTGTGTCATTATAAAGAATGTATTCAGGCCTGAAGTCCAGAGACACCCTTGCTGCAAGCCAGTAGAGCTGGTCTCGGAGCCACATGGCAATACCTGTGGGGTTGGAGGCTGATTTACTGGTCCTGGATGTAGGCTCTGGATTTCCTCCCCTTACTCCAGCACCTAAGGCATGTGCTGCTGCTGTTTCTGGGCCTGGGGATTTCGCTTTCTTTCTCTCTTGGACTGGAGGTTCGAGGCTCCCCTTTGAGCTCTTCCACAGAGTGGCCTATAATTAAAGTTAATAGACTAAACCATAATGTATCCTGCAGGAGGGGCCATTTGGAAAATCCTGGATTAGGCCAACTCTAATAGGTGCCTCATCTCATAAACCAGCTAATCACCCACAAGGAAGGCAGCAGGACCATCTGCTGGCTCCCACTGGCCCTTCCTTATGCTCCACCAGCCCCACCCAAATAACTCTTCCCTAATTGAGCCCCAGTGGAAGCAGGGCCCCTTCCACGGCCCAGTGCAAGAAGCTCTGCTCCCATCCTGCTCTTGTCTCCTCCCCTCTTTCTAAAACCAATTGCATTCATAGAACTGGACTCCCAGAATACACCTGAGTTACAATCCACAGCTCCTGTGTGTCAAATGAAAGGATCCTCAGTGTTGTTCTTAGATGATAGTTGTCTCCTATCTGTCCCTGCTGGAACTGGAAGAGGCAGTTGCAGCTGGGAACATCTGTTTCCCTAGGCTCTAGCTGCAGCCTTTGCAGTCTGGCTACAGATCTGCCACACATTACTATGACCACCCATCCACCTGCCTATGCCCTATGCTTTTTCCTTAGGCTCCTCAGCAGCGCTCCGCAGTACAGGCTCCAGGTACCCTTTCACCCCAGCTTTATAGCCTTTGGACACTCCTCTTGATCTTTGAACTCTGACATAATGCAAAATTGTGTGCTTCAAGATAGCCCCACCCTACCAATTCTTAATTAGTGAAACTTTTTGTTCTCTGTCATGAGAACCCACTCACTGGAGTGGAATAAAACCTCAGGATGAACTTTCCTAGGGCCCCAGTCTCTTCTCCATCAGATGGCATCCAAAATATCAGTGGGATGGTTCGTGAACTGTGTATGCTTCCTTCTTGCTTGCGCAGGCGCCATGCTAACCTTCACTGTATCGTTCCGATTTTAGTGTATGCCCTGCCAAAGTGAACACTGTATGCTTCTTCCTTAACTATATCTGGCCGAGGAAATATTTAAGAGAAAGAATGTTACTGATGAAGTACCATATCTGTCCCTCCAGCATATAATCAGAGCATCAACAGGAATTAAGGCCCGGAGTGATGCCAAGGACGGACCAGAAAGTCCAAACACAAATCCACATGTCCGTCCAATATTTCCATGTGGATGACCATGGCATTCCAAGTCAATGTGGAAAGTATTGCTGGGGACAGAAATACGTCCTACCCTCCCTCTAAGTGAGCCTGTGGAAGTGACAACCGATGATGAATGAACTGGAGAAACACTGTTTTAATTACCTTCATTCACACAGGATGAAGTTCCAGGAAAGTTCAGAGGGTTAAAGCTTGTGTGTCATCCTGAGCTTTGGAAAGGAGTGGGGGTGGGGAGGCAGTGACAGGCCCAAGTGTGAAATGAACAAAAGAGCCCTGCTGTGAACATTTAAAAGTCTCTGTGAGCAGCCTTCTTCCTGGTACCGGTTGCTTACAATGTAAATCCCCTCCAAAGATGTAAATGTCTTTTACCAAAGGGCGGCTTGTATGAGCTAATCCTGTATTTATAGTTTTTTCCCCCCCAGTAATCATGTCAATGGCCAAATAAGTCTATTTTGGGATGTGCACCAGTCCCCAAAAGTATTGATTTGTACAGTACTGACAACTGAATATCGGTAATTTTTATGACAGAATGAAAGGGAAAACACATCTCCATGTCCTCTGAGCAGATACAAAAATAAATTCTGGTGAGATCGAAGTTTAATGTGAAAAAAAAAATCTACCAAAATTTCAAGCCAAAAGATAAAGAGAAATGTATGATCTCAGGCATAGCACACAGCCCAAAACTCATGATGTTATCATGTAAAAATGGAAAATGTGTTTTCACATAAATGGTGCCATTAGCAGAAATGTGATATGGCTGAGAATATTGGAAACACACATACCAACAAATAATTAGTATCTATAATGCATTTTTAAAAAAGTTCACCCAAGTGAATAATAGCCAAGTTTAATAAAAATACTATTAGCCAATGAACAAAGGAGAAACGTGCACCCTCCCCCTTCAAAGAAAAATGTGACTGGAAAGGCTAAGTTGCTTTGACCATAGGATTGGCAAAAGATGAAAAGAACATCAGTATCCATTCTGACGAGCTTTCTAGAAAATGAACTCTCTTGCCCTTTTTGTGGAAATGTAAAACTGATAAAGCCTTTGGAGGCCAGTGTAGCAGCTTATAAAAATTGTGATCTATCTGTGGATTCAGCAATTCTATAGAAATCTTACAATCATCAGTCGGCTTCCCTAACACAAAAACAAATAAAAATCTTAGAAACTAAATAATGACCCAACAATAGCTGGATGATTGAACAGTTATGGTGTACCCATATGAGGGGTGCTGTTTATATATTGCAACAATAGACAGATTTGTATGTATTCTGTAGGCTTAATTCCACGGCATCATTTGTTAGAGTAAAGGAAGTTACAGAATAACCCTTGCATAAAAACACAGAACCCTTTAGACAGTTTCTCAGGAGGCTCTGAAATTGGTCTAGAAAGCTTGGTTTCAAGCCATTCAGAATGGCTACCTCTCCGAATAAAAGTGGAAGGACTGGGGAGACCTCATCTTTGTTAGTCCATTCCTAACCTACTAACATAAGCAGAAATATGAAGATTAAGAGCATAAATTCTGAACCTGAAGTGCCTGGCTTCATATTACAACTCTCCTAATATCTAAGGAAGTCCCTCAGATACTGGGCAGGCTACTCCATACCGGGCCTATATCCGTGGCCTGTGGGGAGCTAGAGTGGTGCCAGCCATTACGATCACTAAATTTAAAAATTCAATGTTAAAAAAAAGACAAGGGACAGACTAGACGGTGCCTGGGAGTCCGGCTCGCTGTTGAGATGTTGGTGATGACACCAACTAGAAGGAATATTGTAGACCGTTCCATGCTTGTCCCTGTCCTCCAATGGCAGAGGGGCCTTTAATTATTTAAAAAATAAGGCTCTGAACTAACCGGCAGGCGGATTTTGAATGAGCTTTAGCTTTGCCTTTGGTGGTACCTGACGATTCTGCTAATTAAATAAGTCGAAAGTCCTGCTATACTTTTTATTTAAAGCACATGGAATTAAGGGACCAACCAGATCTGGCTAGGATGTAAAAGGGTTTGTTACCTTATCTGCCCCGAAACACTTTAGGTACTCTCCTGGGGCTGAGAGGTCCAGTAAGGCAGGACAGGTCACCTTGACCTGGGAGCTCTGACTCCAACCCCCTCTTCATGAGCTCTGGTCAGTGAGTCTGATTCTTTTCTTGCAGTGGAGTGAGGTGCAACAGATGCTGAATGGGACACCCCTGTACATGTACCAGGACTGCCCAATACAGGAAAGTGGGGACACTAACCACTGGCTTCGCTCCAATTGGATCTACCGAGGCGAGGAAGCTTCACGTGTCCATGTAGAGCTGCAATTCACTGTGCGGGACTGTAAGAGTTTCCCAGGGGGAGCTGGGCCTATGGGATGCAAGGAGACCTTCAACCTTCTCTACATGGAGAGCGACCAGGATGTGGGCATTCAGCTCCGAAGGCCTTTGTTCCAAAAGGTACTGCCGTTCCTTCATGCCTTCCCATCCCTTATGTAGATCCTTACTGCGATCCTCACCATGATCCAGCTCAGCCAAGGAGAAACAGGGCGCGTGCAGATGTAGAATAAGGGAAAGAATGCAGGACAACATACCAGAAAGGCTGAACTGAGTACCACTGGCTGTGCTCTGACTTCAACAGCATCGTTTAGCCTCTCTGAACATTGGTTACCTCATCATATAATAGCCTTGTTACTTGCATCCAGTGAAATAGCGTGATGCTATGGTTGAGAGGGGAAGTATAGTGTGGGGGTTTTCAGACATTTTACCTCAGTGCCCATCATGTTCTCATGTAGCATGCCCCCAAGAGTAGGCTGGAACTACACAGGACAGTTCCTGGCTGCCAATCACTAGAACCATGACATTCCTTCATAATGTGGAAGAATGCTAGAAAGCAAAACCATCTGAGCTTATGTAGGATGTGCTCTCATTTCTTTCCAAAGAGCGAAGGTTGTAAAGTTTGTTATTGGTAATAAATTAGTTATGACACGCTCTGTAACTGATCACCTCCTTGGCACCAAGCTCAGGAACACCTCCCAGCAGTGGAAAATTTTATGGTCTGTAGCATTCCACTGCCTGGAATCCAATCCTAGGTCCGTTGTGTCATGGGATCCAATCCTAGCTCCTCTGTGTCATTGTAGAAGGACTAATTTGTCATAGCCTTAATTTCTTCTTCTGTTAAGTAAGATGGTAAGACATCTTGTCTCACAGAATTATTGCATGAGCTAAACAGTATGTCTACAAAATGGTTACCCTGTGCCCTGGCACATCAAGCTCTTCCATCATGGTTATGTGAATTGGGCGTTGCTTATCCACAATGCTTAGGGTCTGAAGTGTTTCAGGTTTCAGACTTTAGAATATTTATATGGACATTAGGGATGAGACCCAATTTGTTGTAAGAAGCCGTGGGGCAGTGGCTGACTGTCAACGTTTTGGCATGCCTATGATCTGTGGCAGTGGCTCCATGACTTCTTCTTGACTCCACTTCCTTTCTCCCAGCATTCAGTTTAGTTTTGCCCACCTAGCTCTACACTACCCTATCAGGCCAAGCCAGTTTTCTTTTTTTTTTTTTAAATATAATTTTTTTATTGAAAAAAAAAAGATTTCCGCCTCCTCCCCGCCTCCCATTTCCCTCCCTGTCTCCCTTTTCCCCCCTCCTCCCTCTCCTCCCCCCCTCCCCCCCACTCCTCTCCCCCTCCCTCTCCAGTCTGAGGGGCAGTCAGGGTTCCCTGCCCTGTGGAAAGTCCAAAGTCCTCCCCGCTCCATCTTGGTCTAGGAAGGTGGACATCCAAACTGGCTAGGCTCCCACAAAGCCAGAACATGAAGTAGGATCAAAACCCAGTGGCATTGTCCTTGGCTTCTCAGCAGCCCTCATTGTCCGCCATATTCAGAGAGTCCGGTTTTATCCCATGCTTTTTCAGTCGCGTAGTCCAGCTGGCCTTGGTGAGCTCACAATAGATCAGCCCCACTGTCTCCGTGGGTGGGTGCACCCCTCGTGGTCCTGACTTCTTTGCTCATATTTTCCCTCCTTCTGCTCCTCCTTGGGACATTGGGAGCTCAGTCCAGTGCTCCAGTGTGGGTCTCTGTCTCTGTCTCCATCCATCGCCAGATGAAGGTTCTATGGTGATATGCAAGATATTCATCAGTATGGCTATAGGATAGGGTCATTTCAGGTTCCCTATCCTCAGCTGCCCCAGGAACTAACTGGGGACATCGCCCTGGGCACCTGGGAGCACCAAATCTCTTGCCAACCCTAAGATGGCTCCCTTAATTAAGATGTGTGCTTCCCTGCTCCCCTATCCGACCTTCCTTTATCCCAAACATCCCGTTTCCCAAGTTCCCCCCAACCTCCCCTTCTCACTTTTCTCTCCCCATCTCCCCTTACCTCCCTCCCCCCCTCCCCCAAGATCCCATTTTTTGCCCGGCAATCTTGTCTACTTCCCATAATCAGGAGGATAGCTATATGTTTTTCTTTGGGATCACCTTCTTATTTAGCTTCTTTAGGAGATCAAATTATAGACTCACTGACCTTTATTTATCTCTAGAAACCAATTATGAGTGAGTACATCCCAAGTTCATCTTTTTGGGTCTGGGTTACCTCACTCAGGATAGTGTGTTCTATTTCCATCCATTTGCATGCAAAATTCGAGAAGTCATTGTTTTTTACCGCTGAGTAGTATTCTAATGTGTATATATTCCACACTTTCTTCATCCATTCTTCCATTGAAGGACATCTAGGTTGTTTCCAGGTTCTGGCTATTACAAATAATGCTGCTATGAACATAGTTGAACAAATGCCCCTGTCATATGATCGGGTATCTCTTGGGTATATTCCCAAGAGTCAAGCCAGTTTTCTTTATGAATTAACTAATCAACTGTATTCGCAGCATACAGAGGGGAAACCCTTTTCTGTTTAAATAAAAAGAAAGGTTTTAACTTTAACATAATAAAATTACATAAAAGAGTTATCAGGCAAGAATTACAGTTACAATATTTATATCTACTTTCTACCTATTCTTCAACTCCATTAAAGACTCCCAAAGGGTATAATATTACCTAAGTAAACAGGAAATGCATTATAAGCAACTTCCAAAACTCTAGAATTGACAGGGATATCTCACTGCTTGGACAGTCACCCAAAGTTCTTCTGCACCATTGGGGCATTCATCTTCAGCCTACAGGCCCATACTATCCAGCAGACTTTTCCATGAAGCAAGAAATTTCAAAGACAGTTCCACCTATATTGACTGTTTGTCAGTCACTTTCTTTTGAGTCCTGCAGAATGCCTAGGGGACTCTTTTTATTCTTTCATGAAGCAAGAACCCCAAAGGACTGTCTCACCTTTAAGCAAGTTCAGTCATTTCTCTGTGGTTCCTACATGTCCAGTTCACATAGAATAGCATCAAGTAGTCCAGGCAAGAGCAGTTTCTTACCCAAATAGTTAACCAACTCCATAAAGAGACTCTTCAGTGCCCATAATCCTCTTGAAGTAGATTGGTGCTGCCAGCAGCAGATGTGTCTCACAGTCATGAAAAGTCCTAAGTTCTTAAACATTTTAAATGCCATATTCTGTAGTCTTTGAAAGGTTTGAAGAATGTCTATCCATCTGAAATAATATCTGTACATCTAGAAAATTTAACAAACATGACTACAAGCTTGACTATTATAGATGATTATCTATTAACCTATATTTCTTAATTATACATTACATTTTTAAATGAGCTGCACAAATACAATATCTTAATCAAGAGCAGAAATATATATACACAGTATAACAAAACTGACCTTAAATTTGTATCAATAAACCAAGATCCATACCAGTGCAAATCTCTATAGCATATCTACCTTTAAATGTAAAGAAACATTCATAAACAATATTTGGGAATATGGCATAGTTCTCTACAAACTGTTTCCTGCTGTTTATTGGGCAATGTAATTTATTGAGGGGTGTTCATGATGACTTTTCAGGGGGTCTTGGCCCATCAAACCACATCAGTCTGGAAGGATTCCACAGGTTCTCATTCTCTGTGGAAACATCTTTTCCAAATCAACATATCCTTAGACCCAAATTTCAGAATCAATATACCATTAAAATACATAGGTTGGTTTAGCTTAGCAGTCCATACAGTGAAATGTCTCTCTGTACTTAGCTCCTTCTCAGTCAAAAAATTCAAAGAAAACACAATAGTATACATAATCTAAGCTCTCTATGAATTTTCCATTTTTTATATGGCTTATTTTTCTTTACTTTTTAAAATCTTAAATGATTTGCTTCTTTTCCAACTCTCTGTACTTCCCTCTCCCAAGTATGTACATTTATCCAACACTGAGACCCATTTAGAAGTCTTTTTTTTAAATCTGGATTTGTCTTTATTATGTATCCTTTTCTGATCAGAAGTGCTTCTTAAAATGCTAAGCCTTTTTAATGAACTTAAGTGGTGGCATTGCTAGGGGAAATATGGCACTGCTTGCTTGCTCCACCCAGTCCAACGTGGCAGACACATGTTCGCTGCCTCTGAAAGCCATGTACATTGCCCCATTTTTAGGCACACAGTGGGTCTATGTTGCCATTAAGCAAGTTGTAGCACTCTACTCACAAAGCCCATTTAAATGCTGGCCTCCTGAAAGAGCCAGAGGTTGCACTGGCAACACGGCCCAGAAAGTGTGACTTTATCTGTTACCATTGAACCAGGAAAACCTCTCTTAAAAGAGCCATGCCTCTCACTTGCTTCTAGCAAACAGAGCACACCCAAGAAAATACCGCTACCAAACCATGCTTAACTTTGTTCTTTTGTGTCTAGGATTCCTTTTTAAGCTTTCTCCGGTTTTACATAGATTTAGTCAACCATGCTGGAGCCCCAATTTGTTGTAAGAAGCTACTTGTTCATTTCTTAGCCATCCAGACTCCTAAAATAATCACATAGAAACTGTACCAATTAAATCATTGCTTGGCCTATTAGCTCTAGCTTCTTATTGGCTAGCTTTTACATATTAATTTAACCCATTTCTATTAATCTGTGTAGCGCCACATGGTAGTGGCTTACCTGCAAGGGTTCAGCATGTCTGTCTCTGGCAGGGGCTCCATGACTTCTCCTTGACTCCACCTCCTTTCTCCCAGCATTCAGTTTAGCTTTCCCCACCTAGCTCTACCCTATCAGGCAAGCCAGTTTTCTTTATTAATTAACCAATCGTAATCACAGCATACAGAGGGCAATCCCACACCACCAATTCTAATCATAAATTTCATTTATGTTTTATATATGCCTTATATGTGTATCTTGAAGTACTTTTATACAAATTATAGTATGAGTGTATTATTGTTGTGTTCCATCATTTGAGATCATATATAGACATTTCCATTTGTAGGACACTGTAGGCACTGGCAGGCTTGAAAGTACTTTAGGTGGATTTGTGCATTAGAGGTAGTCAACCAATATGAAACCGCATATTGTTTGTTATGAAGGGATGAAACACAGGATTGCCATCATTCCTCTTCCCCCCTAGGTGACGACAGTGGCTGCAGACCAGAGCTTCACCATCAGAGACCTGGCATCTGGTGCTGTGAAGCTGAATGTTGAGCGTTGCTCCTTGGGGCACCTAACCCACCGTGGCCTCTACCTAGCTTTCCACAACCCAGGTTCTTGTGTGGCCCTGGTGTCTGTAAGAGTGTTCTACCAGCGCTGTGCAGAGACTGTGCACGGCTTGGCCCACTTCCCTGGCACTCTCCCTGGACCTGGAGGGTTGGTAGAAGTGGCTGGAACCTGCCTCTCCCATGCACAGATCAGCCCGGGCTCCTCGGGTACACCACGAATGCACTGCAGCCCTGACGGCGAGTGGCTGGTGCCTGTGGGCCAGTGCCACTGCGAGCCTGGCTATGAGGAAAGCAGTGGTGGCGTGGGATGCACTGGTAAGACATGGGGTGGCAGGAAGCCCCAGAGACCACCAGGGTGGGACTTCCATGTGCCAAAAAAGGGCTTCATTTCCACAATGTTAACCTGAATGACATGTCCGCTTGGGTGTTCCAGTTTCAGGGAATGGGGTAAAGGGTGCGTAGGGTTGGTTTGTCGTATAAAAAACAAAACAACAAAAAACATGGTTCTGCTTCTCTCTCTAGCCTGCCCTGTTGGCTCCTACCGAAGGGACATGGAAACACTCCATTGTCTCAAGTGCCCCCAACATAGCACAGCAGTGTCTGAGGGGGCTACCATCTGTACCTGTGAGAAAGGACATTACCGAGCACCTGGGGAGGGCCCCCAGGTAGCATGCACACGTAAGTCTTGCAGCCAGGGCCTGGCAACGTGGCCTCAGTTACTGGGCCCTCTTTGGGGCCAGGACTTCCCAGAGCTTACCAAGTAGTGGAAACCCAGGGAATCCGTGCTGATTATAGCTCCTCCCTGCTCTCTGTTCTCTCTCTCTCTCTCTCTCTCTCTCTCTCTCTCTCTCTCTCTCTCTCTCTCTCTCTCTCTCTCGAATGCAGAGATGTGGTTACACTACTTCCTCTTTGGTAGAAGTTAAATCTGTCATGAGGGCTTTGGAGAACAGCAGTGATTGGGATGAGAGACAGAAGCAGGGGTCAGCAGCTAAGGTGAGAGCAAAATGGATGTCTATTTAATGGTTCTTCTTCTCCCATAGGTCCTCCATCGGCTCCCCAAAATCTGAGCTTCTCTGCATCAGGGACTCAGCTCTCCCTGCGCTGGGAGCCCCCCAGAGATACAGGGGGACGCCACGATATCAGATACAGCGTGGATTGCTTGCAATGTCGAGGCATTGCACAGGATGGGGGTCCCTGCCAACCCTGTGGCAAAGGCGTGCGCTTCACCCCAGGGGCTTCGGGACTCATCGAATCTACTGTGCAAGTTGAAGGCCTTGAGCCTTATGCCAACTACACATTTACCATCAAATCCCAAAACAGAGTGTCAGGACTGGACAGTTCTAGCCCCAGCAGCGCCTCCCTCAGCATCAACATGGGGCATGCAGGTGAGGAGCCTGGAGCCAGCCCCAGACCACAGGGATGAGTGATGGGCCAGAGGCAGCAGAGACATAACTTCAATTATTCCTACTTTCCTTCCAAACTCAACCCTGTCATTCTGGGTGTCTAGAGTCCCTCTCTGGCCTGTCCCTGAGGCTGGTGAAGAAAGAACCGAGGCAGCTGGAGCTGGCTTGGGCAGGGTCCCGACCCCGAAATCCTGGAGGGAATCTGAGCTATGAGCTGCATGTGCTGAACCAGGTCAGGATAAACATCTGCAAAGGTCTTGGACCTTACTGTGGCGCATCCCCCCCCTCCCCCCCGCCGGTCCAGGTCCTTCCACACCTGCCTATCTTACCAAGGCTGCCTCAACACAGCCTCATTAATGCAAGTCCCACCCACAGGATGAAGAATGGCACCAGATGGTTCTGGAACCCAGGGTCTTGTTGACAAAACTACAGCCAGACACCACATACATTGTGAGAGTGCGAACACTGACCCCACTGGGCCCTGGCCCTTTCTCTCCTGACCATGAGTTTCGGACGAGTCCACCAGGTAGATTATCTGTCTCTTGTCACACCCAAACATTTATCATCTCATGGAGGGACATCGGCTTGTATTGTGTAATGGCCCCTGCTCGTCTCTGTATATATGCACACATGTGTGCCCTCAATAATTTCTGCAAAGAGGGACAGACCCAATGCCCACTTGACAACTGACTGAGGGTATATACTCGGGACCCTACCTTTTAACCTCTATCACCCCTAAGGACTATGAGCCCCCAGACTTCTGATTCATATGCCCAGTTTCCAGGAGCCTGACTGGAGGAGAGATCGTGGCCATCATCTTTGGGGTGCTGCTTGGAATAGCTCTGCTGATTGGGATTTATGTCTTCCGTTCAAGGTGCTGGCTCTGTCCTCCCCACCCACTTTTCTGGGGTCCCTCTGCCTTGTTAGAAGCCCTGCCTGTACCCCCACATGATCCTCCTGTTCCTAAAACTACAACTCAGATGTTCCCCATGCCCAGCTCTCATGTCTGTGACAAATTTAGTCAGAGACCACTGAGATTTTCCTGGGTCTCTGAAAAATTTGTCCTACCTCCACAGGAGGGGCCAGCGGCAGAGACAGCAGAGGCAGCGTGAACGTGCCACCAATGTTGATCGAGGTGAGGCAAAAGTTTCTGTGTGTGTGGGGGGGGGAGATGCCCAGGTCAACTCTGGGGATGTGGGAGGGGTATATTCTCCCTAGGGCTCTTGTATTTTGCCACCTTATTAATTTTGGTTAAGTAACTTTGCTGTGATAGCCGTCAGCAGCTCCAATGCAATTATCAACTAGCTCTTGGTACCAGTGCACAGCTACCTTGGGCTCTGTGGTGGCCAGGTCTATGAGCAGAGGCCAGGCAGGAAGGGGTTAAAGTCCACTGAGACATGTGGGCTTCTTGCTTGTCACCTCATTAGGTGGCTGGCAAGAGGGAGAGGCCTGCTGTCTATCTGAGTAGCTGGCATTGAAGGGAGGCTCCATCGGGGAGTGAATGAGGTGTAAGTGACTCGGACAGCATGGGGTCAGAAGCTGGGACACAAGTCATAGGAAGATTGGGTAACTCCGGACAGAATTTACGCCAGAGTCTGAGTTCCGGCCACCACTGTAAGCCCTGAACAGTCATACAGAAGCGTAGAGCATAGACCAGAAAAAGGCTGGAATATGGAGGCTTCACTGAAACAGAGGTTTTGTCTACTTGAGCTAAAGCCAGGCTCACCTCAGAGAGCAGAGAAGTCTCGAGAACGGGCTTAGCTGTCTGCCCTTCTTCCTAGCCCCCATGCTCTGATTCCTGAAGTATATGCTGCAGTGGCTGAGCCCTCTCGTCCTCCCTAGAGGACAAGCTGTGGTTAAAACCCTATGTGGACCTCCAGGCCTATGAGGACCCTGCACAGGGAGCCTTAGACTTTGCCCAGGAACTGGACCCAACCTGGCTGATTGTGGACACGGTCATAGGGGAAGGTAAGTCCTGCTGTGATCCCAGCTGGTCCCCTCTGTGTGGTAGCACATGGCTGCCATCAGGTTCTTTTTTCAAGCCTGAGGTCCCAGATGAGTCCTTGTCTGCTGGATCCTGTATCCTCCTTGAACTGCTATGCCCTGGAGCAGCCTCTGCCTCCTACGCACTTTGCTCTGTGGTTATGGGGTTTCTGATAAAGAACATTAAACACATCATCTCTGCCCCTAGCGGTGTCACCATGCCAAGTGCAGGTTGTTCTCAGATGGTTCCCAAAGTAGGAGAGAGTCAGAGCCTCCCTCAGTGAGCAGTCCATCCCATCAGGAGCCCAGTGTCCTCGGGCTGCCCCAATCCCCTGGGTCACCAGGGGAAATAGATCTCAACAGAAAACAAGGCTTGGCAGTGTTCTTGTCAGTGAGGCGGCTGAGCCAGCACTGTGCCCAGGGAGCTCATTCACAGGAAACAGGCAGGCCTCCTATGACTTGGGCCCTAGCCCTGGACCAGCTTGTCCTTCATAAACACAGCTCATCCCTCTGCATTTAGTGAGGGCGTACTTAACATAAGCTGAGCATGGTAGCCATGGCAGACAGTGGTGGGTAGGCTGCAGTGGCTAGGTTCTTCAGAAAGGGCAACCTAAGTTCTGTCCTTCCTCAGATGGCCAGTGAGAAGAGACAGGGACTAGAGGTGTCATCAGGCCACAACCTTATTTTCATCCCACCTAGGAGAGTTTGGGGAAGTGTATCGGGGAGCCCTGAGATTCCCCAGCCAAGACTGCAAGACTGTGGCTATTAAGACCTTGAAAGATACATCCCCAGATGGCCAGTGGTGGAATTTCCTTCGAGAAGCAACTATCATGGGCCAGTTCAACCACCCACACATTCTACGCCTAGAAGGTGTCGTCACAAAAAGTATGCAGGTCATCCCCAGGAACTAGAGTAGAACGTGTGGGAAGGGGGAGAGGGGTGGGAACAATGGAGGGGAATGGATGTCAAAGAAAGGAAACCTGGGCCTGGGTATGATGCATGTGCTGTGTCTCAGGAAAGCCCATCATGATCGTCACAGAGTTTATGGAAAATGGAGCCCTGGATGCCTTTCTAAAGGTGAGACAGGCATAGTATACACTCAGGAGAGGTCACCCCATGGAGCCCCATGCCTTGTGGGAAACTGTTCATCCTCTGATGTATACATTCACCCTACTACAGGAACGGGAGGATCAGCTAGCTCCTGGCCAGCTAGTGGCTATGCTGCTGGGCATAGCATCCGGCATGAACTACCTCAGTGGCCACAATTATGTTCATAGAGACCTGGCTGCCAGAAATATCTTGGTAAATCAGAACCTATGCTGCAAGGTGTCCGACTTTGGCTTAACCCGCCTCCTGGATGACTTTGATGGCACCTACGAAACCCAGGTTAGAGCCCCATCCACACTCACATGTACAACCGATCTGATGGTCCCTGCACAAGCACGAGGCCCGATCCCCTTTCCGCATAGCTTTGTACTCATCCGTGCCATGTCTCCTCAGGGAGGAAAGATCCCTATCCGTTGGACAGCCCCAGAAGCTATTGCCCATCGGATCTTTACCACAGCCAGTGATGTGTGGAGCTTTGGGATTGTAATGTGGGAAGTGCTGAGCTTTGGTGACAAGCCTTACGGGGAGATGAACAATCAAGAGGTAAGCCTGGACTGTTCCCCATGTCATCCCTGACACACCTCCTCACTCTTCTAAATTCTCTAACATGGTCTTTTCCTATAATCCTTTCTTTCCAACTCCAATTTTGGGTACTATTTCTTGTGGCCCCTTCTCTGTTACTTCTTTACTCATTACCACATCTACCCTGGTCAGGGTTGCTTAGAGATTAGAGCTCAATAATTTTTGTGTGATTTCCTAGTGGATGTAGCTTCTTGCCTCGGTATCTCTCCCTGTCTTCTGCTACAGGTGATGAAAAGCATCGAAGAAGGGTACCGGTTGCCCCCTCCTGTTGACTGCCCTGCCCCTCTATATGAACTCATGAAGAACTGCTGGGCTTATGACCGGGCCCGTCGGCCCCACTTCCTCCAGCTGCAGGCACATCTGGAACAGTTGCTTACTGACCCCCATTCCCTAAGGACCATTGCCAACTTTGACCCCAGGTAAGTATGTTCAGAAGGATGGGAGTTTGAAGCATAAATCTGGAAAAATAAAAATGGATGTTCGATCCTATCCACTGAGTGCTGGGCCCTGGAGAGCTCTGGACAGAATCCGGCGTATAAGACAGCACCCAGTCCATGGCCCTTGGGAAAGTTCAGGCTCACAGAGGTAGGATCCCGTCTATCATGAGTTTTCAACGGCATGAGTTAAAAAGAGTTAGCTCTAGATTACCAACCTCATTCTATTTCCCCTTGAATCTATAGAGTCACTATTCTTTGTCACTCTCACTGTGTTCCATTGTGACTGGGACCCCACCTCTGGTGTTCCTGTGGCCATTTGAGACTTGGGATACTTTCTTTTCCCCATACATATATATTGCACGTGGAGGAAAAACAGATCTGACAAATCTTGGAGAACCTACTGGTGCAAGCTCTTTACTGAAGCCTGGCACCTGCTCCTGAGAGCTTAGGCAGCTAGAATGAATGGGGTAGGGACAGGAGGCAGTCTGAGTCCATCTCTGACTACATGGTCAGCTGAGGAATGACACAGGTCACAGACAGTACAGAATGATGGCAGCATCCAGTTCAGAGCCAGCAGCCCTGGGAGTGGGGAAGCAGCCGAGATCAGTACAGAGGACCAGCCCTGCTGAGAAGGTAGGACTTTATGAGAACAAGAAATGTTGACAAGTTTCCCAAAATTGTATTTTCCCAAAATTGTATTTTATCAAAAACATGGCCAGAATGTAGAGAATGAAGTGGAAGGAGGGGGTCGAGTCAGGGAGCCAGGCAAGGCTTTATCGGGTAAGACAGCCTGGTGTACTGGCCTCTGTATCAAACCCACCATATATAACCTTGTTTCTGGGAGAGATTGTTTTCCATGTTCCAGCTTTTGAGACTATCTTTTGGAGCACAGCTCCCTCGGACGCTGGAGACCGTGTGTGCTAATCTTTCTGGAATGCTGGATATTTTTTCCCCCAGCAGATTTACTTTGCTAATGGTTTTTGGCTCTGGCTGGCTTTCCTACAGGAACACTCATTGTATTGTGGCTATCACAGCGTAATAATAACAGTCGGGGGGTGAATGTGGCAAGTGAGGGCTACTCCTAGGTGGCCATCTTAGGAAAAGGCAAGAAAGCATCTTGCTGCAGGCCCCTTCTTCTGTTTTTTGATTTATCTCAGTCAGGATGCATTCATGTCTAAAGGACTGGGAATTCTGTTTTTTTGATTTATCTCAGTCAGGATGCATTCATGTCTAAAGGACTGGGAATTCTCTTCCCTAGGGATGCCCATAGCATCCACATTCACTAGATCTATCCATGGAACAAGTCAGTCAGCCGCCTGCCCGCTGCTGTGAGCAGAGCATACCAGGAAACAGGTCAGGAAGTAGGCTCAGACAGTAGCCAGTTTATGTGCAGAGCCTAGATGAGCTATATGCAAGCGTCACATTCGGTGCTTGCTGCAGTGTGATGGCCCAGGCCAACCAGCTCCTGTACTCCAGGGGAACAAACATAACTTTGAATCCCACAGGGTGACCCTCCGCCTGCCCAGCCTGAGTGGCTCTGATGGGATCCCTTACCGAAGTGTCTCTGAGTGGCTCGAGTCCATTCGCATGAAGCGCTACATCCTGCACTTCCGCTCGGCTGGACTGGACACCATGGAGTGTGTGTTGGAGCTGACAGCTGAGTAAGGAGTCTGGGGCCAGGCAGCCTGGGCATGGGAAGGTGACTGTGGTCTGAGCCTCTAGACTCAAGGCCTCCCTTCCTTCTTCCATAGGGACCTGACGCAGATGGGAATCACACTGCCGGGCCACCAGAAACGCATTCTCTGCAGTATTCAAGGATTTAAGGACTGAGTGGCCACCGAAAAGATGCTTCTTCCCTCTACCCCCTCCATGAGCAAAGACAGGGCCACTCCCTGAGCCTTTCCTCAGCCTACGAGATGTAGGTTATTGGTGCTGCTCCTGCCCAGTCAATCAGGACTCTTGCCTTTGGAGGAAGGAGCCTTTGTTTATAAAAGGGAGGTGGGAGGTACAAGTGAAGGGGATTGTGGGTGGGTGGGTGCTGGGGAAGGGTTTAATATATATACTTATATATGCATTATCTATTTTTGTAAATAAACAAGAGTTGAGTTTTCATCCCTATCCGTGATCTCTCCCCTCAACCCCCGACCCAAGTCCCTCTATTTCAACCCCAGGAGTTGAAGTGTTATCAAAGAAGCAAGTACTAGCAATTCTGGAAAATGAGGTTTTATAATTTTCGCTGTGGCCACAACCTAGCAGCACAGGGCAAGGTGGGTGTCCAGGCTGCTGGAGCCAGGCTGCTGGAGTTTTAGGGCTTCTCCCACCCTCAGCAAGCACATTGCATAGGCTGCTTAGGCCAACCAAGGGCCTGGGTGCAGCAGTGAAAGCAGCGGCACTAAAGGTGACCGGCCCTTGGTTTGGGGACCTCAGGAGGACTGGGCAATCCTGCAAGAGAGGCAAGAGGTGCAGCCCAGGGCTGGGGCCTCAGCACCTCTAGGTCATGCTAAGGCCCTGGGTCAGGGCGCTTGAGATACTGGGGAGGGGTTTGGAATGCAGGGAGGGCAGAGGCAAGGATTGGTCTCAGTGTGGGTGGCCCGCAGTGGGGAATGGACCTGTGGTCTGGAAGGAGGCCCATCCTCAACTCAGGTCTGGGCTCTAGCAGTGTGGCACTTCCGACAAAGGACATGGCCATCCAGAGGGAAACAGCCGTTGTCATCTGCCTCGATGGACAGGGGCTTCCCACAGTCCTGAAAAGGAGGAAGGGTAAGCGGGACCCTGGCCAGGAAGATTCCTTCTGCGCCCTATTATACTCCACCTCCATCTGAAGTAGGAAGTCCAAGTGTTCCATAGGTTTGGGACTGACGTTCTGAGCTTGCTTACCTTCCTGACCATGCTACCTTCCCTGCTCCTTACCTGGCCTTTCCTGCCGGAAAGGTGGGACTAGGCAGTTCCCGGAACCTACCCCCTGCCATCCCACTACAGGTTTGGAGACGATCCCATCCTATCTCAACTCCATTCTGACGGCTTCTCACTACTATAACCTCCTCCAACACCCCCAGCCCAGCCCACACATAGACAGCGCACATCAACAGGCAAACCCACCGCTCTTCCCTCCCTCCAGTTGGAAAATCCCTTAGTTTTTCCAAGGCTCAAAGTGACCTCTGCAAGACAGGAGGGACAACTGACCTCACACTTGTAACACTTCATGTGAAAGTTCTTGTCCAGAGCGACTACGCGCACGGTCTCATCGCGGCCAGGCTCAGGCATGATGGGCTCAGAGCAGACAGAGCACCTCGGGGCGTACTGCCTACAGTGTCAGAAAGCAGGCCCAGAGGGTTCAGTGGATCCAGGCACCTCAGGCTTTCAGCCCCCACGAGGGCACAGGGTAAGGAGGCATAGGTTGCGTGGCCACAGGGTCGGATTCACATATCCAGGTGGAGCAAGTTCATAAGGAAGGCCAAAGGACCAAGGGGCGCACACAGCAGGCCCTTATCGAGAGAATTTCCTGCCTCTCCACTTACACAGTCTCTTATCTCCCACACCTCTGTCACAGGTGTTTGATTCCACACCCATGCCCCACCCATAATACAGCTTGGCAGGAACCCCAAAGGAGGACAGAAGACACCTCCTACTACATGTGCATACCTCCAGCCTGGCTCTAGAGAAAGCAGAGGGGCCAGGAATTTTAGTTACCCACACAAAATCCTGCACATGTATCTCCCAGGCATACTGTCCACGGTGGGGACAGACTTCAGTTTTCCCATCCTATACTACATGTTGATACTCTGTCTTCCAGCCCAGAACTGTGATTGCTCTAGGGAGAAGTCAGTACTCCAAGCATCTAAGCTCCGAAGGAACTTTGAGAACCCAGCCTAAATGTGAACATAGCTATTCTAGGACCAACTGCTGAACAACACCCCAGAAGCCCAAGGGAGCCAAAGCTCACGTAGAAGAAGCCTATGGCAAGATCTATGGTCTGTCGCTGACCTGAAGCCAGGCGGCAGCCTGGTTACCAAACAAAACACGGATCAACAGAAAAAAAAAAAAAAAAAAAAGAAAGAAAAAGAAATGATAGGTCCTCACTTGTGATAGTCAGGGACACAGTGGGGCTGGTTGTTCTCGCCCACAATGAAGGAGGTGCCCTCCAGGGGACAGGCACAGACCACACAGGTGAAGCATTGTGGGTGGTAGGCTTTGCCAGTGGCCCTCAGCATGCGGTCAGTGATAGGCTGCCCACAGGTGTTGCACTTCTCCAGGGTCTCCTGGGAAAGAACAGAGCAGGTTGTGAGGGAACCAGAGTCTCCAAGGCTCATCCAGCCCCACCCCAGCCAGAAGCCCCAGCCCAGACTTACGGTATAGCAGCCCTCGCAATAGGGCGCCCCTTCCAGACTGTAGAACTGCCCCCCCTGCAGCTGCTGCTGGCACTGATGGCAAGTGAAGCAGGTGATGTGGAAGAGCTGTCCCAGCGCGCGAACTGCAGGCTGGGCGCGGGGCAGTGGCTGACTGCATCGGCCACAGGACTCTGGGAAGATCAAAAAATTTCACCTCGGCAAAAAGGACAGAAGATCCCAAGAGCTCTTGGAAGTTCATGCCCAGTCAACACATAGCAGCAGGGACGGTGTGCCCCAAGAGTGGGTGGCAGACTCACCATTTGCTGCCACACTCTGCCTCTGAGGGTGCTCCATGTCCTGCATCAGCTGCTGGGTCAGCTGCTCTAACTCCTCCACCTCCTTGAGGGTCAAGGGTCCTGGGCCTCCAGGAGAGCGCACCTAAAAACCCCAGTGCTTTTTTCATATTCTCTAACTCCTCTCAGCCAGCCGACTGCTTTTAGATTGAGACATAAGCTTCAACCCCCTTCCCTCGATGCTAGGACTCAGCAAGCTCCTCTCTGCTGCCCCTATGTTTATATATATGCCCTGACCCCTAACACCACACATATAAATATAGGGGCAGGTCTGACCTTAGCCTTAGCCTATATCTCCTACACCGGGGACATCTTCAGCCATGTAGCACAAACCCTTGCAACCCCAGGCATCCAGACAGACCAGAACAACTAAGCAATGGGGAACCTTGCTTACAGTTGCTCAAGGCACCAAAGCACCAGACATACCAGGACACACACCAACTTCACAGAGCATGCACAGACAGCATCTCCCACGCCCCAGACAAGCGCCATACTATGTGTGCACACACACACACATACCACCTACCCATCCAACCTGCTGCTGAGTAGCCAATCAGCATGAGGAGGCCACGAGGCTGGGAGCATAGCTTAAGCCCTCAAAAGCTATTGGAGAGCCCACCGTCAGCTCTTCAGACACCCTAGGTTCTGTCCCAATAAGGGGCTAAGTGAGGGTTTTGCAGTCTACCCGGTCCCAGTCCTTGCCCAGCAAGTCTTCAGGACAGATGCAAAGGCCAGCGCCCAGGCCAGCCCATTCCTCCTAAGAAGTGGATCTTGAGGGTTAAAAACTGGGGAGGGGAAGGATGTCCCTGCACAGAAACAAGGTGCTTCAGAAACCTGCGACCTTGAGCAGGGGCTTTCTGACCTGCACCACCGTGTCCCTGAGACACTCCTTCAAGAACTCTGCATGGGTGTAGTCTATTGCAGGACTAAGTCCAACCAGCACACTGTGACCCTATCACCTGCTGATTCCTTCACCCTTCCAGCCCCTGGAGCCCCTCACCATGTCCTCCTCCACCAGAACTGTACTCAGAGCTCCACCTACCATGCTGTCCCAAGGAAAGCACCAAAGTCACACTCCCCCTGACCTCGGCCACTTTCCTTAAGACTTTAGTCACCTATTCTTAACTAACAGGGGGTCCCTGAATGGAGGCTTCACCTTTGTCCTCTTTCAAGGCGTCCTTCCCTGCACTCTGAGGACAGGAAAATGGAATTGGCTTCTCCTTGCTCTCTAGTAAATGCTACTAAAAATGGCTGTTGCCATCTTGGGAAGGATAAACTATTCAACCGCACTCCTCCCTGTGGGTGCCTGTGTCCTTCCTGCAGGATGCTATCAGCTGCTGCCTCCTCTGCCCGCCAGCAGCAATGTCACTGATCAACTCCTGTGGCCTCAAAAGTCTCTTCTTCAGTATCTTCCACCTCAGGGTAGCTCGGACCTAGGATTTACCAGCACTTTGCTCTCAAGATCACTTCCAGCTAGTCCCACCTCTCCTTTCATCACCCACACTAACAGCCTAGCAGAAAAGACTGGGTGTCCCAGACTTCAACCTGACCTTGTGCCTTGCCAATCAAGTCCCTAGACTGGCTTCTCATACTAGCCCTTTCTACAAAAGCCTCTTATACCACACTAGGCTATCTGGCCCAATCTCTAACCCTGGGTCACAGCACTGCCTGTTTCCTGTTTCTGCCTCCACACTGCAGAAAGTGGGTGGAGACGCCAAACACTGCAGAGCTCCCAAAACACTGCAGCACCTGCCACGCCCTCCAACTCTCTGGCCCCAGCTTCTCTGGCTGGTATTTGGCTCTGCCAGATTCCCAGTTGCCTTCCCCACAGCAGCTGTTCCAAACCTTTTCCATCCCCCTGAGCCCCCAACAGCTCGGCCCCCTTCATCACACTCACCAATGACCTCACCCCTTAACTGCCTGGCAGTTAGCCAGTTTAAGTTCCCTCATCCTTCTTTCTTTCCAACCAAACACTGTGTGTCACCCTGTCCTTGCTCCCTCCAATGCCTCGGAGGTCAACCGCTGCTCTCAGGGATTCTTCCCTGCTGGCTCCTGCCCCTTGCATACCTGCATACCTGGACTCTTCTCCCCTAACATGAAGCTCCTAACACACACACACACACACACACACACACACACACACAACACACGAGAGAGACAGAGAGAGACTATAGTCTGACATGAACTCATTTAACAATCCTCCTGCCTCAACTTCCCATATGCTGTGACTTACAGCCCACCATACCCAGCTTCACTGCCAAACTTTCAGAACAAGCTACATTACCAACTTCCAGGTTTGCACCAACAGCTCACTCAACGTTGGCACTGCCACAGGGCACAAACAGTCCCAAGGCCATCTACGAAGTCCTAAAAGTCAAGTCTCTGCTTATCTGAGTCCTATTCCCTCAACCCACAAAGAACCCCAAGGTCACCTCATGAACCTCTAAGGACCCCATCCTGGGATTGTCCTTCACTACTCTCTCTGCATGACCCAAGGTTCCTGAGGCCTTTCACTTCCTGCTGTGGAGTTCCTGAAGGACTTGTCAGTTACTCCTGGTATGTATGGCTGCGCATACACCTCTGGCTTGAGGCCTGCCCCCACATCACAGTCCCACAGTAGCTGAATGACAGTTGCAGCTGAAGGCAAGTGCGCCTGAAGCAGGTTGCTCAAGTGCTGACAGCTGGACCCCTCCTTTTCCCGTCCAAACCATTTCCCCTTCGGCACTTCTCTATTTTGTCAGTAACACCGTCATTCCCCGACATTCCCCAGGCTCTGAGCCTCCTACCCCTGTTGCTAATCAGTGGCCTCCTTCCTCCTTTGGAACAGCTCTCATCCCTGGTTCTTATTTCTCACTGCAACTAACGCTGCTGTGGCCCAGGAGTGAAGTCGCCTGGGTCACAGACCTCCCCACCTCTATTATGCATCTCGGCTGGAATTATTATAGAAAACTTCCAAAAAGCAGTACTTCCAGCAGTCCTCCTGGCCAAACCACACACTCCACAGTGATGCTCCAGCATGCGCAAGCTCTCTGTTGGAGATTTCTTTACCGAGTACTTCTGCCCCACCAATCTCAAGTACACCTCCAAGTTTTTCCCATAGGAACCTCCTTCTGCTTTCTGTTCTCCAGCCCTCCCGATCCCTCCTCGCCCCTCCCCATGTTCATACTCTTGAATTTTGCACAGGCTATTCCTACCTAAGTGCTATGCCTGATCCTTTCTGATTTCTCAAGTTCTTAAATACTTGAAGGCAGACCAACCTCACAAAGCTCTTCCTAACTTGCCAGTTCCCATGTTGGTTCCTAGTTTCAAATCCCTGTAACTCTGAGATTCTGCGCTATAGGAACTCAGCAACACTTCTTCCTACGCTGTCTGAAGACACACAGGCATTTACAGTAATCGGTCAGATGACCACCAGGTCCCTTGAACTCAGAAGATCTCTTCCCTTGAACTAGCAGACAACTGTGCTGTCTACTTCTATTTCGAGCATCTATGTGCTAGACTGAGAAGATAAGCTCGCTCTTCACCACCACCGTTTGGGGTCGGTGGTTATTTCAGACAGAGGAAAAAAAAAAGGGACTCAAAGTTCACCCAACTTGACAGCTTGTGAGAACAGGATAGAAATTCTACTCCAGACCCATGACTTTGGAAAGCTGAACCTGTTTGAGAGATCGCTCCAGCCCCGGTCCCAGCTTCCTGAGTACAGAACACCGTACCTGGCAGTCAGCTGACACCGGCCCACAGGTGTGTACTGGTGCTGACTACACTTTTAATCTCTAGATGCGCCCTCGGGCGATGAAAGGGCTCAGAAAAGTCAGGAGCGCTGGGATGAAGTCAAGGCCCAAAAATGGGAAAAACTAAGGTTGGGCCAGAGATCTCATGTTCCCCTTAACATTCTGGGGCAGAAGGAACAAGTGAATGCTGTCTCTGCTTAATTTAAGCCCCTGCTGCTCTGCCTACTGACCTAGGCCCCAGCTAGTACTAGGCTTCCTCCAGAAGAACCTTCTCTGCCCCACCAGATAACCCCACACTTCTCCCACTGCCACACCCACTCTGGTACCCCTAATCCTCTTTGCCACTCTTACCCCACCCGCCCTTTATTCTGTGTCCCGCTCCAGCCCCTGGCCTCAGCCTGCGGTTTACTCACCTGGTTTTGGTTTTGAGCTGGTGGAGGCATCGGGTGCTGCTTCTCTTGAACTAAGGGCTTCTCTTTCTGCTGAGCGTAGGTGAAGTTTGGGGGCTGGGAGGATCCTGTGCCCACCGAAGAGGGAGCTTCCAGGGGCACTGACTTTTGATTGATCTGTGGCCCAGGTGCACTTGGGGCACCAGGGCTGAACTTGGATGCCACGGGTGTAAATTTGGGAGCCACTGGAGCAAACTTAGGTGCTGGAGTTGGAGCCTGAGAAAGGGGACCTCGGGGTTGTGCATTAGTGGAGGACACAGGCTGGGGCTGGACCTGGGGCTTGGCCTGAGTCTGGACGTGAAACTGGACCTGAGGCTTGGCCTGCGGCTGGGGTGGAGGCTGGGAGCTAGAAGGGGTCTTCCAAGGAGGCAAGGGTGCTGTGCCCCCAGGAACAGGCTTGGTATTAGGCTTGGGAACGAATGGGGTGGCAACTGGTGGGGGTACATATCCAGGTGACACCTGCAAAGGGAAACAGAGGGGGAACGCACTTAGAGAGGGCGGTCACCCCCTCTTTATATGCCCTCCTCTCCTTTGGGGGGCCCCCAGCCTTTTCTGCTATCCTGCCCCTTACCCGGGCTTTGAAGGGGTCGTTCTTGGCCATGTCATCCAGCAGTGAGGACAGAGAGTCGATCTCCAGGTCAATACTGCTCACTTTCTCCCTGGGCTGGAGGGTCAGGGGTCAGAGCACCCATCCCAGTCTTCCCTTGTCATCCCAAACCCATTGGGGGAGAGTAAACGCTCCTCTCCGCTACAGAGGTGTCCCCCACCCCACCTCACCTAAAGCTGTCCTCCAAGACCTCCCTACCTGCGATGGGACCTGGGTGGGGGCCTCAGGCCCTCCCTCCTCCACCAGTGGAGGTGGCGGGGAGGGGAAGATGTCCTCCTCCAGAGGAGCAGAGAAGAATGGTTCCTCGATCATCGGGGGAGGCGGAGGTGGGAATGCACCTCCCAGGGCACCCTCCGAGTCGTCGCTCTCCCCAATCGGGGGAGGAGGGGGCAAAGGAAAGTCTAGGTAGGAAGGAGAGAGAAGGCTATCAGTACCGGCCCTCTTTCCTCCTCTGCTCAGCACAGTTCTAACCCCCTGATCCAAAAACTCTTTTCTGCATCCCAGGGAGTGTGCGGACCATAACGAGGGGCTCAGGACGCCCTGAGAGAAGCAGGTCGAGAAAGGCCGGGGATGGGCTGAAGAACCATGCAGCTCCCGTTACACTTCAGAGAACGGATCCAAAGGGGAAGATTCCTGGCCCACATTCCCGCCTCCCACCCCCAGGCGGGAGACTTGGAACAGTCCCAAGGGTTCTGGCTTCTAGCCAGGAGTTCCAAGATGAGGTAAGAACATCTGCTCAGGACAGGGTGGCTGCGCCCAGCCCCCTTCGCAACAACCTTTCCAGACAACCCCAAAGTCCCCAAACCTCCGACCCCGACCTGGCGCTCGAGTGGGATCGGGAGTCCCAAGCCCAGCCGCATACCTTCTGGGGGCGGCGGGGGGATCTCGCCCACCCGGCCCATCTGTGCTCGCTGGGCCCCGGCTGCCACAGGAGGCTCGCTGTCCCCAGCCCGGAAAGGATTCACTTTGGGCTTCGGTGCCACGACCGGGGCGAACTTCTTCTGCGGGGCGTAAAACGCCGGGGCCGAGACGGAGACGGAGATCGCAGGAGGCGGGCGGGGGGCCGCCATGGCCAGGCCGGGCTGCTGGGGGTGGGTCGTCAGGTTACGCAGCGCCGTGCCGGGCTGACACCCCTTGGTCCAAGCTCCCCTCGGTGACCCCACCCGCGCCTCCCTGAGTCCCCTTCCTGGGGCGGTGGAGCCGCTCCCGCGCCTCACCGCGGGCAGGAGCGTGAGCGCCGCGTCTCGGATGACCGCTCGGCGCCGAGTCCGCGGACTCCGCGTCCCGGTCCCAAGCAGGCTCTAGCCAGGCGGGGAGGGACGACGCGCAAGGGAAGGGAGGGAGGGGGCGGGGAGAGAGAGGCGCCCAGACCTTACAAGGAGCGGCCCGGAGAGGGGGCGGGGAGAGGCCGGGGAGGGCGGACTGGGCAGGAAACGCCCCCAGGAAGGGGCCCGGGTCCTGCCCCGGGCTCCCGGCTCTGCTAAGGTCCGCCTGCGGCCTCCCCACTCACCACCGCCCCCGCCGGGCACAGACCACCCTTCCCCAGCACAGGCCTCTGATGTCATTTCCTGACCTGCCACCTACCCCCCTCCACCCCCCGCCCGACCCGCGGGTGCTCGAGATCTGACTCACCGTCCCCACTCCTGGCTGAGCGGGCAGGCGAGTATCCCAGAGGTCCCGAAACAGCTCAGTCCCACTCCCCGGGCCTGCCTGCCATTGACTGACCCCCCCTCCCCCGTCACCCCCAGCAGCTCCAGCTCTTCGTCCCACGTGTCCTGTGGTCAGTCGGGGTTCGCAGGACTGGGATGGGGCCCTGCTCCTAAGTGGGCGGGGATGGTGAGGGGGCGTTCGTCCTGCTCGCACCCGGCCGGGCCCTGTGTAACCCACTAGTGAATGAGCAGGAGCCGAAGCGCTCTTAGGGGATGCTAACTTCCTAAACTAGCCTAAACTAGGCAGCCTCTCAAGGCTTCTAGGAATTCTCGTGGCCGTAGACCCTGCCTGCATATCTGTTGCCCCAGGGGAAGAGTCCAGCGCTCAGTCTAGGAAATGAAGGTGGGAGGACTCAACCTGAGTGAGGCTGCTCTGGTACTAACTTCCTCAGAAGACCCAAGGATGTTAGTAGCCTCAGGGACTAGCCCTTGTGGGTCCTTCAGCAAACCTACCCCAGTGGGGTGTCAGCTGCTCCCGGGGATGAAGCTCGGTGGAGCCCCCCACTGGTCCAACCGGATTCCTCAGCCTGAGACTGCCGCAGGCTACGTGAAAAAGGTCTGACCCAGCTAGTGCCTGCCCAGCTTACTTTCTTACTCTCCTTCCTTCCTACCTGCCTTCCCTTCTTTCTTTTTATAAGATTACCTACGGAGGGAACTTCTTGCACATTCACTACGTCCTAATTATAGAGTTATGCGTTCGGACCTCTAGTTCCGTATTCATCCCTGGGTGCTTCCTTTCGTTTTACCCTGTAATCCCCGACTATTGGCGTTCCCCATCTGCTGCACCATACTGTCCAGGAACTCTGGGCTATGCCCTAGGGGAATGCAAACTAGTACCATGAATTTGGGGTGAAAAAAACGGGGATGTTACCTGAAGAGATGACCTCAGGGGCTAATTCAAGTCAGACTTAATTAGCTTCCTTGGCAAAGAGTGACTGCAGGGTGAGGCCTGGGAGCCCAGTTTCCTACTCGGACAAGGGACAAGTTACAAGTTTCCTCATTCATTCTGTTCCATTGCCCACATCTGTAAAAGAGGTGTTTTTTTTTTTTTTTAAATCATTTGCCTGTTGCTTTATGTGAAGAAATAAATAACATGCCATGTCTGAATTTTTTTTTTTTATATATAGTTCTCAGTATTGCTTACCATTGCAAGTTCCAGGCTGGCCAAGAAAGGAAATTCCCAGCCAGTTAACCTAGGCAGCTTTCGCTCACAGACTCCCTTCCAGTTTGTCAGGCAGGTCTAATGAGTCTTGGTACTTTCAGTGCTCTCTCCTTCCTTCAACCTTAAGTCTTTAATCATATCTGTGACTATGCATTGATCATCTTTCCAGGCCCCACTAGTCTCTCTTTTCTCTGTCATCTTAATGTTTCCATCACGAAGATCGTGCATACCATGCATGGCCATGGATGACACAAAGTGTGCAGGTACAGACACTCTGACATGCACAAGCTGGTCCCAGGCCTGTCCCTATGACGATCTGCTAGAAATTGGATACTAGATTTACTCTGCATGTTGGAGATTGTTTCTTGGGCTCTGGAGACCAGGAGTCATCACCGTCCTTCCAAATAGGCCCATGTGGAAAAGTAGAGATTGTTTCCAGATAACTTTATAAGAGTAAAAGCCACCTACCCTCTTGAAGCCTCCTTAAGGAACATCGAAAAATAGAGTATGTGTAATTGTTGGCAGCTGAACCTATTTATAAATCAAGAATAGGAGAGTGTGTAGGCAGCCTCAATTCCACAGACAACTAAGAGCATTCAGGATGCAGAATATTAGAGCTAAGAGTTTTAAGCTGGCCATTCTAAGTACAAAGCAGAAGTAAAACAGAATTTCCCAAAGGGTCAATGCTATTAAAACACAGGCACCGAGAAGAAATTATCCTAATCATTCCTGGGTATTTTTCTTAAGCAAGCAATTTTGTTTGATGATCTTGGGTAGTATAAGTGAGTGATGTGTAGGAAATTAGTCAATGTCTCCACTTCAAGCATGTACTAGACCAGGAAAAGAAAGCAAGAAAGTAGTCACTGACCTTGGCTCCTAAGATATCCCTACACACTTCCAAGGCTTTAGAAGCACTAAGTATGAGAAAGTATTATCCCCTCCCCCCACAAAGGTATTTAGTAGAAAGTATGACATGCAAAGCATTTGTGGAAGAAACAGCATAGTGACCAAAGAAAGAATCCCAAAGCAAAGACAGAGATGCTATCAGAAGCTTTTTCTATATGCTGGCTGCAGGCAGACCAAAGACTACCTACCTTAAGCAGCAGCATACTGCTGAAACATTAACAATGACTGCAATAATTGCTCACAGTCGGCAGGTACAACTCAATAGCACAGTGCCTGCCTAGCATGCATGACACCTTGGGCTTGATCTCCAGCAGCACACCTATGTGTGCATGCACACACACACACACAGAGGATAATGCATTATCATTGTTGCTGTTACACAATTCTAAGCTGTAGGAAAGTTATTGCTCCTATTTAGTATTAACAATAAATCTATGAGGTTATGTTATTTTTTATCACCATTATTATTATTTTTTTTTGGCAGTTAAGGAAACTAAAGCTAACTAGATATTGGATTTTCACCTCCTAAGCTACATATTTGTTTTGGTAATACAGTGCATGGGGTAGTTTTTTTGTTGTTGTTGTTGTTGTTGTTGTTTTTCAACTTGACATGGCTAAGGCCATCTGGAAAGAGTATTCTCAAGTGAGGAAATGCCTCTGTCAGATCGCCTCTAGGCAAATTTGTGAGACATTTTCTTGATTTGTAATTGATGTGGGGCTCAATGGGGGCAGTGTCATCCCTGGACAGAGACAAGCTGAGCTCGCCATGAGGAGCAAGCCAATAATAAGCAGTGTTCTATAGTCTCTGCTCCGGTTCTTATCTCCATATCTTGAACTTTTGCCCTGGCTTCCCTCAGTGATGGCCTGTGATCTGGGATGTATAGGTCAGATCAACCCTTTCCTTCCCAGTTTGCTTTTAGTTGCGGTGTTATCACAGCAATAGAAAGCAAACTAAGATATACAAGTTCTTTAGTATTTTAAATATTCCTGCCTACTTCTCATTACCCTCCAGTCTCACTTACATCCTT
Source organism: Alexandromys fortis (assembly GCF_014885135.2). Taxonomy (NCBI): domain Eukaryota; kingdom Metazoa; phylum Chordata; class Mammalia; order Rodentia; family Cricetidae; genus Alexandromys; species Alexandromys fortis. Next base: position 137,441 of record NW_026068030.1, on the reverse strand, counting down.
GTGTTCCATAACTCCTCTTACACTCCAGCCCGGCCCTCCACAGACCTCCAGGGACCCCACGACTCTCACTTTCCATCATTCTACACCATCAGATTCTCTCTGTCCGTCTCTGCACTGGTATACACACACACACACACACACACACACACACACACACGTATTCTGCATTCGTAAGCTGTTATAATCCCATTACATAACATCATGCTGCCAAGAGGTTTCTTGGGGATGGTTAGCATCAGTTGTTAGTTATTGGGACCAGAATCGGGGATGGCAAAGGCTTTTATACGGTTGTATTTCCCCCACGAACATGAACTGCTTCTGTAATGTAAGAAAGAGAGGAGATGTATGAGGTCTATCATGTCCCTTTGCCTTTGCAGAGTGCTCTCCTTAAACTCAGGGCTGCGAACATGTGGCCTACAGTTTCCCACTTGCAGCCTAGTGTCTTGTTTCCCCGGTCCCATGGGCACTTGCTTGTCAGTACAGAAGTCTCCTGGACTTGAGAATAGTGATGGGAGTGGAGATGAAATGAAGGTGGAGCTTTTGGCCAAGGCCCCAGCCAACCAGCTTCCTGCTATGCCCAGCTGCCACTCCCTCAATGAAGGGCGGGACAGACAACAATAATGTCACGGGGCCTCTGTGCTTCCAGGTCAGCCAAAGGGCTGATGTCATAGCTTCCTCCTACATGCACTTTCTCTTCCTCGTCACCAACCTCAGGTCAATGCATATTTTTGAATAACTTCCATATTCTAGACAGCCTAGTCCTTGCTCTCAGAGGAAAAAAATAAAGTCACCTAGTTTTTTTTTTTTTTTAAATCATCTACTCCATAGTGCTGTCTTAGTGAAGATAAATAGTAATAGCTGGTTGACTTTCTCAGCTAGAATTTTTATTATGATCCCATCAGATCTGAAGTAGCAATGAGAGGACTATGGGGCCAAAGGAGAAAAATCTGCAGAGGTCAGAGGAGCAGTGTCAGGCAGAGACACCACCCTTAGTGCTGGCCAGATGGGCACCCACAAGCATTGCAAGCGTCAGTTCACAAATGTGGGGGCCAGGCAAGGCAGATGGTCAAATGGCAAAGAGTCAGCACTCACAGGAGCTCTGAAGGGCAGACAGGAAAAGAGGCCCAGGGCACCCACAGCAACACAGGCAGATTGCTGGCACAGAGGCTACCGGTAGTGGGGCATCTGCCACTTCCGTCTTCCCGCACCCAGAGGAAGCCAGAACCAGAGAGAGCCTGGCCGCATTTGTCACTGAAAATAGCTCTGTCATTATAGGGAGTAAACATTTCAGAGAGTCAGGGATGCATGCGCATGGGGATAGCTGATAGGGCTGAAATAGAAAGTACTTACATGGAACTGCCTGCCACTCCCACTCCCCTTCAAAGAGGTGGGCTGAACATCAGGAACCCACCCAAGGGCTAGATCTGACCCAGGAAGTGACTGCTCATGAGCAAGCAGCCAAGCTTGCTTGTGCTACCGGGTTGGTTGCTGTCTACTCAGCACCCAGGGATAGGAGCTAGGTGGCAGATGACTGCTGTGTCAGAGAGAAGAGAGGAATTTACTCAGAGCAGCGGCAGCCAAGATCGTCTACTTGCTCAGGCAGACTACTCCAGGTACCTAAGTGGGAGCCATGATACTCATGCCCCCCAGAAGTCTCCCAGCTCCAGCTTCCAGCTGAGTTGCTGCAGTTGACTTGGCAGTGACCCAGCACAAAGCCTGGCACAAATCTAGGGCCTTACATACATTACTGATGGACACTGAACTTCATCGCCACTAGAATCCCATAGTCGATTCCCAGCTCTATATTTTAAAAATGCTCCAGGATCTTCATGACTTCCCAACTCATTGATACCACAGTACTGAGAAGCCACTTTGCGCAGTGCATTCTGTGGTGGAATATCGTATGAACAAAGTTGCTTCTCAGCCTTTGTTTAACATCAGCATAGTATAATACTGAGCCTTCATAGACAGTCCACATCCTTAGAAGACCTGCTAGGAAAAATGTTCATCACATAATAGCAACCTGGGGACTGGAAAGAACATAGGCTTGGGGCATGTATTACCTGGGCCCCAGAGCTCAAGAAAAGAATGTCTGCTATAAAATCATGACGATAAACATTAACATTAACCATGAGGAGCCACTCCTACAAGACTCTGTAACAGCTGGGACATAGCCCATGCCAGGACCACAGAGAGGCAAACCCACAGGGCGTCCAAGGGGTGAGGGGCAGTGCAGGTTGAAGGAAGGCCGGTTGGAGACAGGCAGATTATCATATCGAGCTTGAGGAAGAGCTGTGGCTTTATTCTGAGAACAATGTGGAGCCCCTGCAGGGATTTAGATGCCAAAGAATGGCAGGACAGTGTTCAGAATGTTGTGAATGCCACAGTAGGATAAAGTGGTAATAGCAGGAACATGGCTATAGTCAAAAGGCTGTTGTAGAACAAGAGAGGCAAGGGAGACCTTGCAGATGAACCAAAGAGACAGATAACAGTTTAGGGACCTTAAATTGTGGGCAGACACTAGTGATGGGTTGAATGTGGGGAGGGAAAAATGAAAACATCATGGGCCTCGCTCAACTTGTGGTCTCAAATCTTCTATGTGATATGGTTTTCCCAGAGGGTCACAGCTCCGGACATACGAGCTGTTTCATTCTGGGCATGCCCAGAATAAGTCAGTGCACAGGGTCCAGTGCTCTCCCCTCATCCAGACCATAGAATTTTTGCTCTGGTTTCAAATGTATAAGCCATTTACCTCTGAAAAGAATTTAAAGATATTCTTGGCTCAGAAAATCACCTATACTTAAAGGGTTTCAACCCATAGTCACCAGACCCTGTCTGTAGCCCTTGTGCCTATGAGGAGATAGGGGTAAGAAGGCTTAGTTCATAGCAGCTGTGAAGAAAGGAGGGGCCAAGGTGCCAATAGTCCTTTTAAGGACAGACCCTATAACTAACTTTATTCTACCAGGCCATACCCCCTAAAGGTCCCAACAAGTCAAGATAGTGCCACCGGCTGGCAGCCTAGCATTTAGCATATGGGAACTTTTGTTGACATTTATTTATACCATTCAAACAATATTACAAGTATTGTTTGAGAAGTTGAGAGCATTTTGGATGGCGGGCTTTGAGGGACTCTGTCATTTGGTGGCTAGGTAGAAAAGTAGGTGTGTCCCTTCCTCAGACGTGTGACCCCCATTTCTCCAATCTCCCATGTCCTCTAGCAGAAGAGAATAAAAGATGCTCCCTCCTCTCTACCTTTGTGTACTCACAGCCTCCCCTCTGTCCTCTGCCTGGAAACTACCAGAGTGTATCTCATTAGGTTCCCCTTGTGTGTTAATCCCGTAAGAAGCCCTGGATCTTCAATGTGCCTTACATCTCACCCGCTTGCTGAACTCCTGAACCTTCCAGGTGGATCTGGAGCTCACAGGCCATTCTTAGCTAAAAAAAAAAAAAAAAAAAAAAAAAAAAAAAAAAAAAAAAAAGAGAGAAAAAAAAGGAAAGCATTCTCTCCCTCCCTGCCCTAAACTGCCAAGGACACACCTCCTCTGTAGCCCTATCAAGTGGCAGCAATGTCTTTCCACCACAGCCTTTGTGCTGCTAGTCCTGACCATGGAACAAATGTCTCTTTGGAGCCTCACTGCCATGTCTAGACAATTCCCCTTTGTTCCTCCATAATGACTCCCAGCTTTGAACATCATGTCATCAAACTGTGAACTACTGCATGTACTTGTACAATCCTTTATCATCCCGGGCCGTACACACTCATTTCCAGAGGATTGCTATGTTCTTGTGCACTGTCAGCCGTTCCAAAAGGACTTGGCCATGTGTTCTCTGTCATTCTAACATCCTTGTAGATGGCTCCTCACTAGCCTTGTTCCCTTCAGAGCCTTATCCATCATCACCACTTCCTTCACAAAATATAATAGAAATAAAATGTGAAGCACACCCATAACTTTTTTAACATTAAAAAGAGACACACTACTTTTAATAATATACTTTCAAGACTTTATTTTTTTGGTTGGTAGTTTGGTGGTTCTCATCTTTATATATGTTTGTATACCACTTACATGCCTCGTGCCTGAGAAGGCCAGAACTGGGTGTCAGATTCCGTGGAACTGGAGTTATAGTCGTTATGAACTGCCTCTGTGTATTAGAAACCAAACCCAGATCCTCTGGAAGAACAGCCAATGCTCTTAACAGCTGAGTCATCTCTCCTGCCCTATAATATACCTTTTTAAACCAGTATGTTTAAAATCCTACCATTTCGATGTGTAGCTGACATTTTAAAAAATATTAGTGCAATATTCCCTCTTCATGCTAATTCTTAAGAATTCACTATGTATTTTACACTGTAGCACATCTTTTAAAAATATTATTGTATGCTCTTTGGTAATTGCATATGTGAATACAGGGTATTTAGATCATATCCATTTCTCATATCTCCTTTTTACCTCTTTTTGGTCGCCCCCACACGCTGTCAATGACTGAGCTCTTTTTGCTCTTCCCCTTCATCCTCTGTTTTGTAACCACTGAGTTCAGTCAGTGCTGCCCATATGTGAAAGAGCGTCACCATTCACAGGCTCATGGGCAACCTATTAGGGGCCACATTGCTAAAGAGAACTGAGTGTCTTCTCATCAGCCATGATCTGCCATAGGGTTGTGTGAGCTCCTCTGGTAGCACCTCAGTTAAGACAAGTCCATTTTGTGTGTTGTTGACACATTGCTAGTGGCCAGCACATCACACTATACAGTCCCAAACAGATAGTGTTGCCACCGCTTCACTCTGAAGTTCCAAGCTTCCCTCGCTCCAACCAGTTCCTTTTGTCTTCTAGCTCCCTCTCTTCGTTCACTCTAGTTCAAATAATTCCTGGATCCCAAGACCCATGATAGCACTTTCCTTAACCATGCTTCCATATCAATTTACATTCCTTGGACAGCCGAAAAACGCACTCTTCCTGAGCCTGCGCCAAGTCCCCTTGTACCTCTTGCAAACCCAATCCTGGGTTAGACCACACCTATGAATTTTAGCAGGATTGGGAAGAATATACAGACATCTGTCCAGTCTCATTTGAAAATTCATGACGATGGACTTCAAGTGGCCCTGGGCAATTCTGCTTCCTGATAAGCATCCCAGTTTTCATATCCATTTACTTTCCCAGTCTCTAGGAAGACATGTAGACCTCATCCTTAATTTACTTATCCTTCTTCAGCCTCGTGCACAGCTGGTACCTTGCTTCTGGTTTCACTGAGGAAATCAAAGTAATGCCACACCCCCTTCTACACATCTGCCAAAAGTATTCCTTGACCTTTTCTATTCATTCTGTTTCAACAACATATGCAAGATACACTCTGTGAATTTTGAATGTAATTGGCTCCCAAAAGCTCAAAGGGAATGGCACTATTAGAAGAAGTGGCTTTGTTGGAGTAGGTCTGGTCTTGTTGGAGAAAGTGTGTCACTGGCGAGGCAGTCTCTGAGGTTTCATATATGCTTAAGCCACACCCAGTGTCTCAGTTCACGTCCTGTTGCCTGCCAATCAGGATGTAAGGCTCTCAGCTATCTCTCCAGCACCATGTCTGTCTGCACACTGCCTTGTCCCACCATGATGATAATGGACTGAACCACTAAACTATATGCCATCCAATGAAATGTTTTCCTTTATAAGAAAGAGTTGTGTGGTCATGGGTGTCTCTTCACAGCAATAGAAACCCTAACTACAAAACACTTCTACCTTGGATCATTGCACTTGACATTTCTTTGCCTAGTTTATTCTTCCACAAAGCTAGGCATGGTAGAACATGACTAATCTCATATAACACATTTTTTTCTAGGTACACCAGGATACACCCCAGATACACCAGGTACACCCCAGATAGGCACTGACAAAGAAAAAAAATCCACCCAAGTGCATCTTGGTGAGTCAGTGAGTTTATAGGGGTTACACCGGAGCATGGATGAGAGGTTGCCAATAAGAACATGGGTCAAGTCAATTTTTATTGCCTCAAAGCCCAACCCAAGCATCAGTGATATCTCCCAAAAAGTTGTTCCTCTGAGGCCCAACCTCCAGCCAACCTCTCACACTCCTCCTCCAGTACCACATTTAGAGAACAGGAGTGAGGGTGACCAGAATCTCAGAAGGGACATTTGTGACTGCTCTCACCCCATTCTTTCTGTGAGGGGGTGTTTGACATCCTCTTTACCATCAACATAGACTAGCTGTCACTGTGCTGTTCTGTTTATCTTCTGACCATACTTGCATTCTGTAAGCTATTACCAACTACTTCATGATAACTGATGGTGATGCTTTATTACAACACTCTATTACAAAGACTCCCCCTCAAGAGCAACCCAAGGGGGAACAAAGCAAAAACACGATGTTCTTCAGCTGTATTATTTTATATTGCTGCAACATAGTACCTGACAGAAGGAGGAGGATTCATTTGCCTCGGCAGGTTAGAGCCCATCTTGGTGGGGAAGACATGCATAGGCTTAGTCTGGAGCAATAGGAATATTTAGTCGCTTCTTGTTTCATGGTACGAACCAGGGCTACATCCAGAAATGGGGCTTGAGCTATAATGCGCAAAACCCAGCCTTGTTGACCCTCATTCTCCAGATATGCCCCAGGACCTTTAAAAGTTCCAGCTATCCCAAATAGTTCCTCCAGTTAGGGACTAAATATTTAAACATATGAGCCTATGGGAGTATTTTATATTTAAACCATAATATATGCTCCTGTCCTCACAGGTTCATGGCCATCTCAAAATGCAGAAGGCATCCAGTCTAACCTCAGAATTCCCCATGGTCTTAACAGTTTCAGCATCATTCAAAAGTTAAAAGTCTGGGTCTGGTGGCAGCCATCAAGGAGCCAAGATTGATTAATATAAATACATTCAAGATCTAGAACAGAAGAATCAGTCAAATATGATGCACTTTTTTTCTGAGGGTCTGCAGTGAGCAGCTCTCTGCCCTGCACAGGGCTCCCTACTCTACACAGCCAGATAAAGCAGGCAGGCTGGGATACAAGGCCTACCAAGGTTATGTCATGATGTATAGGATTTGTGTCCTCTATGGTAGCTACAAATGCCCAGTTCCTAAGGATGCAATTAAGGAATTCATTGATATTATCTCCATTGATCCATTCTGTAAAGCTATCAGAAGAAACCCTGACATTCAGTGGGTCACCAAACCTGTCCACAAGCACAAGGATATGTGTGTGCTGTCATCTGCAGGAGGCGGGAGCCCTGGTTTTAGAAAGGACCACAGACTCTACCACATTATTAGTGGTTCTTGCTGTGCAGGCTAGAGAAGGTGCAATACTCTCCGGCTCTACCATTCAATACACATAATGTTCGTAAAATTCATACCCACGGAACAATTTAGAGCAGTCAAAAGAAAAGCAAAAGTTCAAAGCGCTGTTGAGACTCAAAGTCTCAATCAAATTTAACATAATGAAACGGGCAAAGAAATTCTTTCAAAATATAATGGCAAATAATGACCATCCTCATTCCAAACAGGAGGGAAGAATGGGGAAATAGTAAAGGATTGGACCAAAGCAAGACTGAAACACAGTAGGGCAAACATCAAACCTTGTATCACTATGAGGCACTCGGGGTTTCTGGTAGCATCATTTGGGCTCCAATAGGCTTGGGTAGTCCCACCCCACAGCCCTGTCATCTGAAGCATTATATAACTTTTCTTTTGGACTGGCTACACACGATGCCTGCAGCTTTCCTCCGCTGTTCTACATTCCCAGAATCTCTGACATCTTAGGGTCTCCACTGTAGCTTAAGCGTCACCCTCAATGTTTTGCACATTGACTTCTTGGGGCCTTGTAGAAAGAAATCTGATTCTGCTGCACAATATCTAGCCTCATTGATTGGTTTTTGTTTTTTCTTTCTGAAACTTTGGCTCAAGCCTCCTTGTCCCTGTTATTCTGGCATCCTGCATGTCTTCAAAACCAGCAGCAATTAAATGGTACCCAGCTCTCTTGCCAGCTCAAGATGTCCTCTTCTGACAGTGGCTACAAGTGCTTATAGCTGACCCTGGGGAGACATTTCCCTAGATAGCTTTCACTAGAGGCTCTGTCTTTCCATACTCTTTCTCTTTAGTGCATGTTTTTCAAATGAGTTTTCGGTTTAATACCCTGGAGCCTTCTATGGGTTGGGTGGTTCTTCCATATTGCAAAGTGTCTGGTTTCCTTTTAATTGTACCAATCTCCTTAATAACCATAGCTGGCTTGCCCTCACCAATCTTGTCTGAAATTTGAAACTTCCTCATGCTCCTCTGCATACCAAACTACAAAATTTTCTCGTATTTTTGCTGCTGTACTTTCTGTTCCTTGTCACTGAAAAAACTGCATAAGAGCTGTGAGCAGTAACCATATCACAGCCTGGATGGTATGCTGTCTTGCAATTTCTTGCACTGAACTAATTAGTTCATTACTTTGTAATTAAACTATTGATCCTGCTGGGTGAGTATAAGATCACTACCATAATTTTGAGTCAAGTTTGAAACAAGCTTTAATTTAATACTGGACAGAATGATGGACCCTCGCCAGGTCCATTGCTGGGTTCTCAGAAAATGGCCACATTTTTTGAGGCTTAAAACGGCAACCCCATAAGGCCTCATATTTCTCACAGGTCTGGTCAGGGGCAGGCATACATCCTGCCTACTGTACCTCCTGCTCACATGTGATCAGGCACAGCTGGTGCAGCTGGGTCAAACACACTTGCTTAGGGGAGTGAAAACATGTGGCTTGTTACCTTTGATAAACAGTAGCCTCCAGCATTCCAGGAAGTGAGTGTTCTTGGGCAAAGAAAGGACTTACAGGCTAGAGGCATTTTCATTTTATGAATTTCTTAAGCACAATGATTAAACCTTAAAACATAATTTTGGCCCTCAAAAAAAACCTCACTAAAATCTTGAGGTCACATGAACATCATCGCCAGATTATTTGCCAGAATATAAGAATGTCTCTAGCCCATCTCCTGGTAAAGGGCTGGTTTCCCTCTGCAGTCTCAGGAACAGAGGTAGCCACGTTTCTGTCAGCATCCTGGTCTTCTGAACTCCCACCAGAATGGTGTACCAAACTCTGCTTACAGCATCCCAGGCCTTCTGCAACCTGATGCCCCAAACTCTGCTTACAGCATCCCAGGCCTTCTGCAACCTGATGCCCCAAACTCTTCCCCACGCCCCCTGCAAACCGGTTCCAAATTCATATGAACCATATGGCCAGGCTCATTTCTGCAATAGATCCATCCTTGGTACCAATTTCTGCCTTAATTACTTTTACTTTACAATGAACAAATGCCTGACGGAAACAACTTTTAAAGACGGATAATTTATTTTGACCCATAGCTGAAGGTTCATCACGGTTGGGAAGGCATGGCAGAGTGATCTGTTTGGAGTAACGGAGCATTCAACAGCTGTTTGTTGAGTCAGGAAGCAGAAGGAATGCAACTTGGACTAGATGAAGGCTAGAATATGACCAATAAGAGTCTTCTTACAGTGACACATTTCCTCTAGGTGGGTCCCATCTCCTATAGTTCCACAACGTCCCAAACATACCACCATCTAAGGAGTGAATGTTCAAATATGTAAGCCTGTAGGGCAGTGGTTCTCAACCTTCCTAATGTTGCAGCCCCTTAATATAGTTCCCCTTGCTGTGGTGACCTCCCAGCTACAAAATGGTTTTCATTGCTTCTTCCTAACTGTAATTTTGCTACTGTAATGAGTTGTAATGTAAATATCTGTGTTTTCCAATGGTCTTAGGCGACCCCTGTGAAAGGATCATTTGAACCCCAAAGGGGTCGTGACCCACAGGTTGAGAACCACTGCTGTTGGGGACCATTTTATATTCAAACTATGGATATCTATATGGCTTGCCATACCTCTGTTATTTCCTTTCTCAAATGCTGCATTTCCAGCAAACTACTTCATGACCACCCTGTCCAGAACTATATTTACCAACTCAGTTCATTTTCCTCCTCACCTTTATTTTACTTCAAAGCACTTGCCATCTTAAATACATCGCTCAATTTTTTTGCCTTAACATTAATATATACAATTATATATTATATACAATTTATATATCATATATATGTATTATATATACAATTAATATATACAAGTATATGATTCCGTGAGGTTTGTTTCCAAGGCACTGTCTCACCATTTATTCTTGGCTGGCCTAGAACTCACCATGTAGGCCATGATGGCCTCAGGTTCACAGAAACCTGCCTGACTCTGCCTACCCTGTGCTGGGATAAAAGGCGTGCCCAGCGGCAGCTTACCTAGTTGTTTCTTTCTTGTTATCTCATTGTGCTCTCTTTCACTCTACTTTTGACTTGACTTTAATCCCCAGGACAGCATTTGTGTTGGCCTCTAGCCGCTGGAGCAGTACCGTCTATACAGGAGGTACTTTAAAAATACTTGTAACTTGGAATTAATAACTAGCAGACAAGGAAAAGGGGAAGCCACGAGAAAGAAATGGGAGGAAATGTTAGGAAGTGAGCAGTTGTATGAACTGTTCCCGATTCGTACCCAAAGCAGGCTCGAGCTGAACCAAATCTACCCCCATGCAGATATAGACTGTGTGTCGTCTGCTTCAGGAGAGTGAAGATGCAGACAAGAAAGGTTGAGGACTAAATGGAAGCGAGGAAGAGGAGAAGGCGAGGTAAGTGGCAGTGGTTTTTGCAGCAACATGTCTGTGAAGGAAACTAGAGAGATACTGGGAGAAAGACTGGCACAGTCCAGCTCACTCTCGCTCCAGTCTCAGTAAAAGTCGGCCATGGCTGACGAGGTGGTCAGCAGTTAGAGACCCTTGTTAAAGGTGCTCACACAAACCTGCTGGCCTGAGACTTCCCCCAGGACCTGATGTCTGTTCCTGGCACCCGTAAAGGGCAGCTTACAACCTTAGCAGTTCCAGGGAATCTGACACCCTCTCCTGGAAAGGAACCTACACTCAGATGCTTATAGATATAGACACACAAGCATACACATAAATAAAAATAAAAATAATCTTTAAAAGTTAACTTTTACTACCACTAGCGCACACACACATATAATAATAGAAGATATAGAGAGTAATGATGGATTTTTGCTTTACTAGTCTGTGTTTAATTTTTTTTTACAATGAATGTATATCTTGTGTAACTTTTCATCAAGTTAAAGAGAAACACACATTACCTGAAATTAAGTTTGCAGCCTCCTTTGAATTTTCTTATGTGGGTGGAGCAACTAACAGGCAGAACAATTGACTCACCTAGTGAACAGGCTGCAAGTGGTCCCCACCCCAGAGAGCAAAGGCTAGCCCATCAGCTTATCATTATAAAACCTTAAGTACACACTGGACCTGAACACCACCCCAACACTAAACACCCATCCTTAAACACACAGAACAGAAGTTCTTTGGAAGTCTTAAGTCTCTCTCTCTCTCTCTCTCTCTCTCTCTCTCTCTCTCTCTCTCTCTCTCATACACACACACACACACACACACACACACACACACACACACACACAGTAAAGCATCCACCATGCGATCTGCTCTCTTAAAACAGGTCTTTTAAACTCAACAGCAAAAGAAGATGAGGCCTGGGTTGATATCAATAGTATTTAATGTTACAATGAAGAAATCATGAAAAACTATCTGACAGAACCACTAGGAAAATACAAGATGGGGAAAAGAACGGCAGCGTGGGAGTGAGAGGGTCTGCATTTTGATTCAGGCACCTCCTAGCTGGATAGCTGTAGGAGTCAGAGGTGGACTTTGTCTTTGAAAAGATAGCAAGGACATTATTTCCACTTCTAATGTTCAGCAATAAGCAGTTGACACCGTGTGTTTGTTGTACTTTTGTTGGTTTGTTTTCTCATTATTGCATGAGCTTTTGTTTGTCTGAAACAGGGTGACTTTTCCATGAGGCCCAGGATGGTCTCAAATGCACTATGTAGCCTTGGTTGACCAAGGTTGACCTTGAATTCGGGATTCTCCAGCTTCATTTCCATTTCCCAAGGGCTGGGATTACAAGTACGCACCATTACACCCAACCATAGCTCTTCCTTTTGCTTGTTTTTCATGTGTATGGATACTTTTTTGCCTACATTTATGTCTGTGTGCCATCTGAGTGCAGTGTCTGTTGAGGCTAGAGGATAGCCCAAAGATTCTCTATGATTAGAGTTGCAGATGGTGGTAAACCATCATGTGGGTACTGGGAATCAAACCTGGGTCCTCTGGAAGATCAATCAGTGTAGGAGGCCCTCTATCTATATGTTGCTTTCACTGGTTAATAAAGGAACTGCTTTGGGCCTATAGCAGAGCTATAGGGGAACAGAGCTAGGTGGGGAAAACTAAACAGAATACTGGAAAGAAGAGGCAAAGGAGATGCCATGGATACGCCAGAGATAGACACTGGGAATTTTACCTGGTAAGCCACTGCCACATGATGATACACAAATTAGTAGAAATGGGTTAAATTAATACAACAATTAGCCAATAAGAAACTAGAGCTAATGGACCAAGCAGTGATTTAATTAATATAGTTTCTGTGTAGTTATTTCAGGGCTAAGCTAGCCTGGCGACCGGGATGAACAAGCGGACCCTCCTCCTACAAACCAGTGCTATTAACTGCTAAACCATCTCTCCAGCCCTTGTTGGTTGGGTTTTTATCAAAACATGACCTTTCTGAGGAGCTCAGGCTGGCCTGGAATTTACCATATGGGTCCAAGCTGGCTTCAGATTCACTGCAATCCTTCTGACTCTGCCTCCTAAATACTAGGATTAGAGTCATGCACCACCATACTCAGCTCTCACCGTTCTTTAAATTGTCAAAAATAAAGGCCTGTGCACCCCTTCTCTGGACATAGCAGGCTTGCTTAAAGTAAGACATAATGGGAAGGAGCCACATGCATCCATCATGTAAGCAGGAGTGTCAGGCAGGTGGATTTTGCAGCAGATCCTCACCTGAACAAGCATTTAAAGGGGATCTGTCCTGAGATTATAAGATACTTTAAAAAAAGAAAGAAAGAAAAAGAAAACTGGAATTGGCTACCTGTGAGAGGGAAGACAGACAGTAAGTAATTCTATCCAGCAAGCTTATCAGCACCAGGCAGGGGTATCTGTCCCAGAGAAGCCCACATGAAAATGAGGGCTCTGGGGTACCCCAGAAGAACCTATATGAAAATGAGGACTCAGGGGTCCCCCAGAGGAGGTGGCAAGACTCCAGAGCATAATAGACTATTTGGTGCTCCCTTCCCCAACTGTACAAGAACTGAATCTGCTGTGGTGAGAAGCCAGAGTTTCAGTTCTAAGATCTATTTGTGTTCCGTGGAAGATGGGGCATGGCACCGTCAGGAGGGTTCCTGAGGCTGGAACAGGCAGCTGCTCTCTGAGCTACAGACCAGCTCCTTCTCTGCCCTTCTTGGGTTTATAGTAGTTGACTGCTTCCTCAGTTTCAGAAAATCCCATCTCTTCGATTTGCACATTCCTCTCCTCTGACTTCTGAATGCCTAGATGCGAGGGACCGCTTTAGCATCCTACCTGGTCTGCTACAGCTTGGGACCTGGGTACCACGATAACATCCTTACAGCCCTGTGTGAACTCTGGGATCTTACAGGAAGGAGCAAGAAGGCAGTAGACCCTTGGTGAGAGAAATGAGCTCCATTCATCATAGAGCTTTTGGGCTGGTTTTACTGGGGGGGCGTGTAGATAGTGTCTTCATCTACTTTCTGTTCTAGCACAATTTGTTCTGCCCACCTGATGCTGGGTACTGTACAAGGAAATGGTTAATTTTGCTCATGACTTTAGAGAGAAATAAGCATACGTTTTGAGTAGTCTCCTCATGTTCAGCATAACTGGTACACGACAACACATAGCAAAACTTCATGTGAGCAACGAAGGGGGAAGAAAGAGGTCAAAAGTGAGTGTTACACTTTATAACTACCCACCCAACATCGAGTTCAGTCCTGAGAGCCCTAGCTCTCCTCATAGAAGGGCACTGAGCCCTTCTGAGGACACTTCCCTCAATGATCTAATTTCCTCCCACTAGGCTCCACCCTTTAAAGGATCCACCATCTCTCAGTACTGTTAGAGTAGGAAAGAAACTTCCAGCCCATGGGTGTTTAAAGGGACGAACTATAAGCAAGCTGGAGCAGATGGAACCTTCAAATCAGAAGTAATTCTCTGCCAAGCTTTCCCACGGATCCACTTAAGCACACAAACAGGTAAATCCATCTCTTTGATCTGAAGCACAGGTTCGTGAGCATCTCCTGTAAGCATACACCTGTGCATCAGCCTCTGCTGAACAGATTCATAGGATCTTATGTGCAGTGATTTGAAAGAAAATGGCCCCCAAAGGGAGTGGCACTATTAGGAGGTGTGGCCTTGTTGGACAAAGTGAGTCATTGTAGGGGAGGACTTTGTGGTCTTTTTCTTAAGCTTCACTCAGTGTGACAGTCAACTTCCTGCTGCCTTCTGGTCAAGATGAGGCCAGCACCACGTCTGTCTTCCTACACAACACCAGGCTCCTTGTCATGACGATAATGGACTGAACCTCTGAAATTGTAAGGGATCCCCCTCAATTAAATGTTTTCATTTATAAGAGTTGCCGTGGTCATGGTGTGTCTTCACAGCAATAAAAACCCAAACTAAGACACTATGTATGTGATGTGGATTTGCTGAGGCTGACTTACCAGTGGTATCTGTTACTTTTCTCTTAGCTGAGACAAAATACCTGGAGAAATTAAAGGAAGGCTCATAATTTGAGGCTGTACAGTCCATCATGGCAGGAAGGCCTGACTACAGAAGTCTGAGGCAGCTGGCTGCACTCCTCACAAGCAGAGCATGGTGGATGCCAGTGCTCTGCTTGCTTTCTCTCTTTTTCATTCAGTCCACAACCTCAGGCCATGGGACGATACCACTCACATTCAGCGTGTATCTTCTCTTATATCTCTGGAAACACCCTCAGGGTCACATCCAGAAGTATGTCTTCTATTCAGTTCTAAATATAGTCACGTTCACAATGAAGATTAACCATCACAGCCAGGACAGAGACCTTTTCACATAGATGTGTGGCTGGGAACAGCACCGAAGAGAGTACTTGCCACCCTGAACCATGCCAGTTAGCTTCCTTCTCTGACTAGACATGGGGATGAACCTAGCTTAGAGCTGTAAACTTTTCAAAGGCTTCAAAACTGCAGAAAATTAGCAGTCTGTGCTGGCCCAAAGGGTTCATTCTTCCTCACTGTCGAGAAGATCAGAGATTGATGAGCTCAGGCCTTTCTGTCTCTAGCTCCAACAGACGACAGGAAGGTGGCCCATGTCATATTATAGAGCTCACTGTCGAGAGCTGTCCTTTGTCTTGCCCAGTGTAGGACCCTCCTCCAGTACAGAGGCTGGGACTCTCGTCTATTGATTGTCCTGAGGACTTAGCTGCAGGTGGAAGTGGGAGAAAGAAAGCTCCACACACCACCGTGAGGGAGGAGGATTACTATAACCGCAAAGCCAGACTGAACTACACCAAAAATTTCAGACTATGCTGGGCTGTAGTGAGAGTCTGTGTATCAACCCTCCTTCCCAAAAAAAGCACAAAATTTATAAAATAAATATGTCTTCATTGCCAGCTCTCAGATTCGGTGATTTCCACTCAGACAAGGTTGTTCCACGTCATCATTCCCATCCCCAGTGCCTTAAGCAAACCGCTTGCACTAAAGCTGACTCAGAAAGCAGATTTTCTGAACCTCTTCCTTGATGCCCAAGATACAAACTCTTTTCATAGAGGGTAAGAGGGATGTGAGTCATGAGTCCTGTACAACAGCACCCGAGACTTCTTGCTACAAGCCTCCGTGAGGAAACGTGATTGCTTTTCTATGTCAGAGATTAGAAATCTAGGTAGATGCATCCCCTCCTAGCTTATGAGCACACCTTAATTCAAGAAAGCCAGGAGTGAGAGGATGTTTATCAACTAAAATTTCCTTAACGAAGTAACACTTTTTATTTATTTTAATTGAAAAATAAAAACTCGGATACATCCTGTTTTTCCTTTCCTCTAATTCCTCCCAGATCCTCCCCACTTCCCTACCCACTCAGTTAAAACTATTTTTTTTCTTTTTTGGGGGGAGCATAATGTAGTTAACGTCATTTCCCTGTCCTCCCTTCAAGCCATATACCCATCCTTGCTACCCATTCTTTCAAATTCATGACCTCTTTTTTCGTTAATTGTTGCTACATGCATATATGTTTAAGTATATACATGTGTATTCTTAATATAACCTGCTCAGTCTGCATAATGTTATGAGTAATACTGTTTATTCATTTATACTAATTATTTAAAAGCAAATGAAGCCACACATAACCAAAGCTCTTTCCTACAATAGGGTGGGTTTTCCATCTGAGATTGAGTGTGTAACCTCTGGCTTCTTTTCTTCTAGCTGTATAATCTTGGAGATAAGAAAGTCAACTGAAGGGTTTGGGAAGATAGTTCAATGAGTAAAGTATCTGCTATGCAAATGTGAGGACCTGATTTCAGATTCCCAGCTCCCACAGAAAATGTGGGTGTGATGGTGTGCATCTGGAACCCTGGCATTGCTGGGGAAGACGCTGAGGCAGATGGAGACAGATCTCCAGAACTCTCTGCCCAGTCTACCCAATCAGTGAGTATCTCCTTTATGGAGAGACCGTGCCTTAAAGGCTAGGTTGAAGAGCAGGAGAGATGGCTCAATGGTTAAGAGCATTGACTGCTCTTCCAGAAGACCTTGGTTCAATTCCAAGTCCCCACATGATGTCTCATGACTGACTGCAACTCCAGTTCCAGGGGATCTGACACCCTCTTCTTGCTCCTGCAGGCAGTAGGCAATCAAAGTGCACACAGGAAAACACCATAAAACAAACACTGAAGAAAAGATAAGTGGGGAGCAATAGTGGAAGGCATCCCACATTGACTCTTGTCCTCGGTGCGTGTCCTGTCCATGGACACACACAAATATGATACATAGACACAAGGGTCTCAAACGCAAGGCTGCCATTAGGGCTTTAGTAAGTATAGACTGAAAAGTCTTTTCCAGCTGCCACGTGATATTTGTATATTATCTTTTCCCCTCTACCTCTCTCATGCCCTGATGCTCAGCTTGTCTTCTGCTTTCCAGAAAGAGATGGCATCATATGGGAATCCCTCATCTTCCTAATCCTGAAGCCACATGACCCGCCAGCAATGGCCCATTTTCCTTTGCTGGGGTGAAGGAGCATAGCAGGTTCCCTGTGTCTAAGCCTCCGCCCACATCGTTTACCTTCCCAGGTATCATACCTGAGAATGAATCATACCTGGGAACAGAATCATACCTGTTCTTGAACTTTGAACCCAGCTGGGACTTCTCTTAGCCCTTTGTTTTAGTCTGATGTCTCCCATTAAAACAAAACCCTCAGATCACAGAGCTGCAAGGCGCTCTCTATTCGCTGAGGAACACCACAGGGCTGGGCAGTGGGGCAGGGGAGTATGTGTGTACTGTGTATGGTGGGAACTGTTTGCCCTCCTGACGAAAGGAAGCACACACCACCGATCTCCGGAAAATCCCAGTATATTACGTGGTCATTCCATTGGTGCCTTTTACCCCCAAAGAATGAGAGAATCCTCCACTGTACATTTATTTAGAGTTCAGGAGACTTGAAGTATTTTTTAAAACCCTCGATCCCTAATATAGTAACATAGATTCTTTATTTGTCTGTTTGTTTTTAAGATAGGGTTTCATATAGCCCAGACAACCTTGAACTTGCTCTATAGCCAAGGCTGACCTTGGATTTCTGATCCTCTTGTCTTGCAGGGAAATGGTATTGGAGGCCTTTGCCACCATATCCAGCATCAAATACTGTGAAAGAGTGGCCTTGAAGCCTTCAAGAGCTGGAGATGAGGCGTTCCATGAAACGCTGCCTCCCATGGCTGCTGGAATCATGAACACACAGCATAGGGATACCCAGGAAAGACTGACCCTTCAGCATTCCATTGCAGACAGGAAAGCGACCTGCAAGGCCCTTCCTGTGAAGCTGCTGACTGCTAATGGTTAGCAGATTGGGGACGGGGTGCCACTTTCTTCAGTGCTAGAACCACTGGGGTTCTGGGGAGAAGAAGATGGGGTTCACAAGGAAAGGAAAGGGGTAACAGAGGGTAATGGGAGCTAAATGTAAGCACAATACACTGCATATCTATACAAAACTCTCAAAAAATAAGTATCATTGGTTTAACTAAAACAAAACTGGGGCTTCGTACATGCCAGGCAAGTGTTCTACCACTGAGTCCTATCCCTAACCTCATTGCTTCTCAGTGAAATCATTAATACCAAGTGTAAAAGCAGAGTCGATTTTAAATAATTTTTAAAATAATTTAAAAGGAGTGGTGACTATAAAGAATACCATAGGAAAAATCCCCAATGCCTGTTTTGTAATATAAGCATCTGTGATTTCGAGTGGTTATGGAGATGAACTACCTGTAACACTACTGTGGCCTGTGGCCTATATGTGTAGCTCAAGTAAATGAAGAATTCAGCTACCTGCTAGTGATGTAAATATAGGTTCTTCCCAGACAAGGTTATGGATTTTTTTTTAATTCTGCACATAGATCCTAGGTCAAGAATCTGCATAATACACAGTACGGTCCCACAACTTAATTGTGTCCTTCTGCCCAAGAGCTGCCCCAAGGGGACACAGCATGCACTAGTAAAGAGAGGGGAAGACATGGTTTTTCACCTTGGGATTGTGTCCCAAAGGGAACCAGTTAGGAAGTGCCATAAGGGGGCATTCTGTCAAAGGCTTGTATATGAAGATTTTGGAAATGAATCAGTTAATGTGTTTTGTTGAGAGCTAAACAGTAATCTTTGGTTAGGTTGGAGCTGTTTAAATCATGAGCTTTCCTCAGGAAATTCTATCAGAAAGACTGATCTCAGGAAGACAGGAAGGACATGAATGTATTATAAACGAGAACTAAAAATTATAATTTTACATTATAGCCTGTTTTGATATTATTAAAATCTGTTATGAATGATTTTCCATGATACTAATGTAGTTATGAAACATTATTAAGGGTCATATATTATTTTATTACAGATACACACCACAATTACCTAGTTAGTCTCAGGCATAATGTAAGTTGTGCTGTAAGAGATACAGGTTAAATGTTTATTCATATTGTATTTTTATTTCCTGTGAATATTTTATAAGAATAACTGTATAATTTACAACAAGAACAAGGTATATGTTAAGGATTGTGTGTGAATGCTAGATTTTTTCTTTTTTTTTTTTCTTTTTTTGTCAACTTGGCATAAGCTACAGTCATCTGAGAAGAAGGAACCTCAACTGAGAAGATACCTCCCTCATACTGACCTGTAGGCAAGTCTCAGGTACCCAGCCCACTGTGGGTGGTACCACTTCTGGGCAGATAGGTGGCCCCAGGTTATCTGAGAAAGCAGGCTGAGCAAGTCATAGGAGCAAATCAGTGAGCAGTATTCTTCCATGGCCCCCCCTTTAGCTCCTGCCTTGATGTTGCCTTAAGCTCCCGCCCAGACTTTCCTGGATGATGGACTACAACCTGTGAGGTGAAATAAACTCTCAAGCTGGTTCCAGTCATTGCGTTTATCACAGCAATAGACAGCAAACCAGGACAGGATGCCTTCCCGGGAACTACACCCAGGGCAGGTGCTCACCGGCCCTTCTGAATGCTCAACCTTTCCACTAGTTCTCCTGAATAGCTTGTGTTAAGGTATATATATGTAAAAGCAGATGCAATTTTATTTTATTTTATTAATTAACTAATTAATTTTTTGGTTTTTCGAGGCAGGGTTTCTCTGTGGCTTTGGAGCCTGTCCTGGCACTAGCTCTGTAGACCAGGCTGGTCTCGAACTCACAGAGATCCGCCTGCCTCTGCCTCCCGAGTGCTGGGATTAAAGGCGTGCGCCACCATCGCCCGGCAGCAGATGCAATTTTAAATATGCATGCATGCATACATACATATGTGATCAGTACTGTCAAATTGTCTTCCAGGAAGCTTGTTTCCATTGTGAAAACTGAACATTTAAGCCCTGACTCAAAAGATGCAGAGAAGTCACTGTCCTCACAGAGATCAGAAGGCAGCTGTCCAGAACCAACACCCCTCTGCCCCAGCATGTTCTTCTGTTCTAAATCCACCTTCAAGATCTGCAGTTAGTGTCAGTGCCTGATAGCTTACAAGTGATCCTTCGAATCCACGGCTTGGACTTAATCCCTGAATTCATATGTTAATGGTATTTGCAGACAGGGTCTTAGAGCAGTAATAAGGATTAGATGAGGTCACAGGGGTTGGCACTAGTGGCTTTATCAGAGAAAGAAGGTGACACTAACATATTCATCCTGTCTCACCATATGATATGATGTCCTCTGAGTGTTACAATTCATCAAGGCCCTGACCACACACACTTGCAGCAGTGGCCTTCCCAGCCTCCAAACTTCTAGTCTTTATAAACTTCCTGGTCTCAAGCATTTTGTTATGGCACCAGAAAATGAACAAAAGTATCCTCCCCCACATATTCATCCGGGATTTCATAGGATGTCACTCCTCAGTCATAATCTAAATGTCACAAACTTACATCTATAAGACTTGTCCTTTCTGCTTCAAGCCCACAAAGGCACCTACCCCGTTTGTCCTCTCCCTCTCTAGACCCAGGAAGGATACAAAAGCTACGGATTTGTATTCTGAACTAGCATTTGCTTCTGTTCAGTGGTACCATCCAGACCGACCTCTTGCTCACATCTTGCGGTTACTGGTTTCGCTAAGACGAAAGGGTCTCCTTGTCCTTTCTAGTGTGTCTTTTAGACTCTTTCTGCCAGTAGTGATAATAGTGCCCCCTTTGACTCTCTCTTCTTTCCCATGGAGTCCGTGGTGTAGTGCTGACCCTTCTCGGCAGGGGGCAGTATTCTTCCTTTGCTGCTTCTGGACATTCACATAAGGCTCAGAAAAGTTATATCTGATTTAAAACCATGTCTTGTTGCCGGTTTCGGGTACTGATATTTTCACTTCTCCATAGTGGCAATAAAATTATTTCTATTCACCTTCTATCTCCACCCAGGCCTAGAACTAGAATACCAGCTCCAGCCCCACACCCATCCCGGAACAGCTAGAGGACAGAGAAGCATCTCGCAAACATCCACTGGCAAAGACTTTACGATCTGTTTGGGTGGGCAAAGCAACGCACGTGAAACGCAGAGCAACCAGAACAGCATCCAATCCCTATTCGTGCGTCCCAGAAGCAACCGCAGAAAGAAAACAAGTGTTTGCGGAATTTGGTACCCAACGCTATTCAGCAGACTGTCTGTCCTCTCATCTCCGCCCCACTTTCTCTAGTGGCCTTCTCACCCTGCAGCCCTCTAAGTCCATCAAGCAGATGCTATGGGTGGGCCCTCGGTTCCTGACCTGGCTCCTGAGACCCAAGCTGGTTATTATCGACTCTCCATCAGCATCTCCTGGGAGCCCACAAGCGGGGATGGGCGAGGAGCCCAGGGGTGGGGGCTGCGAAGGACAGGCGGAGGGACGCGGCGAGGGGGGCGAGGGGCGTTGGGAGCATCGCCGGTCGGGGGCAGGGCGGGGAGGCGCCGCGCGCAGCCAATCCCCAAGCAGCCCCCTCCACGGCCGCCGAAAGCCGAGCGGGGCGGGGGAGCCAGGCGGTGGCGGCGGCGGCAGCGGCGGCGACGGAGGCTGCCGTGGGGAGGGATGGAGAGGGGAGGGGGGAGCGGAGCCGAGCGGAGACAGCCGCGGCGCTGCAGAGCGGCTGGGGCGGCGGCGCGGCTCCCGGTGCTCCCCCCGGCGCGCGCCCCGAGTTGGTGAGGGCCGGGCCCCGGCGGACCCCGGAGCCATGGGCTGCATCGGCTCCCGGACTGTGGGTGGGTACGGCGGCCGGGCGCGGGTCAGGGGCAAGCTTGTCCGGGGGCTCTCCTCCGGCCCCCTCCCCCATCCCCATCCTCGCCCCTGGGGACCTCCCTCCGGGCTCGCCTGGCCCTGCCTCGCGCCTTCACTTTCCCTCCATCCGCTGTGGTCCCTCCATCCCTCTGCCCTCGCGCCTCCCGGGCTTCCATCCCTCTCGGCTCGTTGCCTTCTCTTCATCGCCCTCCCGCAGGCGCGGTCCTTCCCCGACCGCCTCTCCACCAGCTTCCTTCTTTGCTCGCTGTTCCCTATTCCCAGTCGCCCCATCCCTCCATCCCCAGGCCATCCGCGTCTACTCCGCCGTGACCAGAACCTCCGGGACGCCCCTCTTTCTGAAGCAGCCCCTCTTCTCAGAACCTTCTCTTCAGCCTCAGCCCTGACTTTCTTCCGCGCACCCCCTCCCATCCTCACCCTCCACCTTCCCCTCCATATGGCATGTGTGTTTTGCCCCCAACCATTTCCCTCTTGGTAGCCTTTTTCCGTCGCTCCTGCCTCCCCCGATTTGCTTTGTTCACGTGCATTTTCCCTCTGGGGCGGGGGCGGGAAGAGCGTGTGCCACCGGGAGGGAACGGGTTCCACGCCCGGAGGGAATGGGCTTGGGCCGGGGTGCTTGGGTAGAGCCGTGGACTCAGGGAGGAGCTAGAGGTTTACCGTCCCGAGAGGGGTCGGGATTACATTTCCCAGAAGGGTGGGGTTCGCCAGGAGCCCCGGGACCCTCCTGCACCTGTCAGCGGGGGCAGGCAGGGCAGGGCTGGCTCTTTATTTACCTTTGACAGGGGGAGGGAAGAAAGGCGCTTCCTTAACGGTCCTCTTCCTCCAGCCTCTGCCTTACTACCGCCCCCTTACTCCCACCCCCCACGCATCCATTCCGCTTTAGGGCTGAACCCATTAGTACAGTCCTTTCCAAAACCCCCCAATTTTCCCCTTCCTAACTCCCAATTTCTCCCGCCTACACGCCCTAGTGACCTCAGGCTGAGAGAATAATTTGTATTATTATTACAAACAAACTCACTTTCCAGAAGCCTGATTTCTGAGACCCAGTTTATTTCCATGGAGACCCTCCTCTGCCTTCACCTCTTTCCCTGTTCTCCTTCCCTCCATCCCCCCGCTCTGACTCAGCTCCCCCTCTTTCTCAAGGCCACCTCCCCTTCCTCCCCTTGCTCACCCCTTCTCTCCCACTCCTCTCTGAGAGCTCTCTCTGCCTGCCCCGTCACTGCTAGGTTCAGTGTATTCCTCTTTGACCTAGCCACAGGTCTGAGTCTCACGCACCTCATCATTTCACAAGATCCCAAGAGAGAGCAGAACAACTTGGAGAGTATATGGAGAGCTCTGCCTCAAATTCCTAGGACCTCCACCCTCTTTGTTCTTTGCCACTTTCTATTGCTGCATGCTGGATGCCTCTTCATGCCGAAGACTCAGTCAGAATACCTCCAGAGAAGGAACCTATAATCCTAAACCCAAAAGGCAAAAGTTCACCTACGCAATGGCTTTAGGGCAGATGGCTCAGGCCGCCACTTGATTCTTGAATCTCTCTGTAAATACTCAAGAAATTCGTCCCCACGACTTCCAGAGGACACCTTGCGTTCAGGTCAGGAGTCTTCCCTAGGTTCCTTACTTGGCCACCAGTTCTCAAAGTGTCCCATCCACCTCCCCCATTGTCTCCGGTCATCTCACCTTCAATTTCTGTTCTTTTAGCTCCGAAATTACAAAGTCCTCTTGTTTCCTATTCTTATGTCTCTCTCTCTCCTCCTGAATTCATTTTCTGTCCCCTGAGAGAATTGGGCTCACAGTCTCCATTGCATCTTCGAGTTCTCTGGCTCCAGGGGAAACAGTCTCAGGTTCTTACCTATCACCTGCCTTTATCCCCACCATATCTTAAGTTCCCTGACTATTAGGAAGGCCCAAGGGGGAAGCCACATTCCTCTCATCCCTCAAATATCGAAGCCAGCTGCACAGTCAAGTAGCTTCCCCTAGAAAGCTGTGTCCTTGTTTGTAGGGCAGTTAATTGGTGAGAAGTCTGGATCCAATAAAGACAGTCTCAAAGATTCCTCGGCACAGAATGGAAACAGCCCAATCCCTGACCCCTCTCTCTCCATGTAAACAACACCAGAGAGGGCCAGGAAGCATTTTTTCCTAAGCGTGCTGTTCCCCATTAAGCTGAAAATGAGTGTTTTGTTTCACTTATTTCTCTCGCCAAAAATTTATGGATGGTAAAGACATAGAAGGAAATGGTTAGCCAGAAGGCATGGCACTGGTGGGCAGGTGTGGAAGGGCTGGACCCTAGGCTCTGTCTTTTATGGGAAGGGAGCAAGCAGAGATCCAGGGGAATGAGGGCGAGCAACTAACCTTCTGGCTGCTTCAGGGAACGAAGTGATTGCAGTGGACTGGAAGGGCCTCAAGGATGTCGATCAGATCAACATGGACAGCACCAGCTCACTGCATGGCAGCAGCCTCCACCGCCCTTCCACCGAGGTAAGGATGGGTGCTTCAGAGACCCACCCCCCGACTTCAGCAACCTAGCCCAGATTCCTAGCTGCTTGACCATCTCATCATCCCATAAAGGCCCAAGGGGGAATTTTCTTCATAAGTTCTATGGCAACATCCCAAACACTCCTGTAGATGGAACAGACCACATCTCCCTGCTTCCCGAAACACACACCAAATGCTACACACTGAGATCTTTCTCAGCCTCAGGAAGGTCTACCTCTCTGTGACTCTCTGGAAGTCCCTCAAAAGAAGTCAGAATTGCACTTCTAGAGGTGCCCAGATACCATCCCCTCTCCTCTCTCCTACAGCAAACACGAACAGATTTCTCCTGGGACGGCATCAATGTGAGTGCAGCCACCCCTAGCCCTCCCCAACCTACCCTGACCCTTCTTTTCCTGCATTCATCAGGACCCTCTATAGATAGGCCGCACGAGACCTCCCCTGTTCTGCTGACCTCCCAGCTTTCAGGGGTGTGCCTATATACATCCTTGATTTTCTTTGTCATTTGTTCCCTTGAGTATCCACCTTCCTGGGAACCAAAAACTATTCTATATGTAGAGCACCCCCCCAAGCCTTCTTATTCCTCTGCCCACTCTCTTACCTTCCCTGTCCTAGCTCTCCATGGAGGACACCACTTCCATCCTTCCGAAGCTTAAGCGAAACTCTAATGCCTATGGCATTGGGGCCCTGGCCAAGTCATCATTCTCAGGTGAGACTCCAAACCTGGAAACGGAAATATTGGCAGGATTGTCTTTGTTTCTCTGCTCATCAAGATGTCTCAGAGTTTACCCGCACAACATCTGCATTTCCGTCAAGTCTGTCCTGAGACTACCCCTTCAGGATACCAAGGGATACTTTCCCAGTGGTTGGAATCCCATGGAACCTGGGTGGGGATGATGTGTGGATCTGCTATGTGTATTGTGTGATATCCTGAAGGGTGTGGGTGTATTGTCTGACTCCATAGGGATCTCGAGAAGCATGAAGGACCATGTGACAAAGCCTACAGCCATGGGGCAAGGCCGAGTGGCCCACATGATTGAGTGGCAGGGCTGGGGAAAGGCCCCAACAATTCAGCCACAACACAGCCATGAGGCTGTGCGCAGAGATACAGATGCTTACTCTGACCTCAGCGACGGCGAGAAGGAGGCACGTTTTCTAGCAGGTACTTGCATCCCAAGCCCTCAGATAATACATTTTGTTTGTTTGTTTGTTTGTTTTGATGGTGAGAGGCTGACCCTCCAGTCTGCTTTCTTATGGCAAAATGATCTCCCTACATACTGATCACAGGTTCATATTTTCTAACAGCCTTGATTTCAACTTTGTTTGTTTTTGTTTTGGGACTGGTTAATCCTGGTAAGTTCCCTCCAACATATTTTTATTATAGCCTTAGAAAATAGGGTGCCAATGAGATTTGTGAGGCCATGTGTCCCAGATGTTTTCTTTCCTTTAATATGGTACCGTCTTTCCCCTGGCCTCTCTTAGTCTACAGGAAAACACGGGGGCCCGGGACTTCAAATGACTCTGCTTATACCTGTTTCTAAAAATGAAAGAGGCCCCGGAGATTTCTTCTAGCCATGCTCGTCAGTGCTTGATTTCTTGAATTGACTTAGTGGACTCATGAGAGTGGATGGCTAAGGGGAATGGCCCTGAAAACGGTTTCGTTCTGATGACACTGGTATAGGTCTGGTGACGCGTATGTGGTGTTCATGGGAAGATAAACTAATCCTGTTGGCAGCTCTTAGGAAGATACACAAGGAGAGGGGTAGGGCTGAAGAGAAGGACTTTTGTGTTGTTGGTACGGGTGGTGGGTGGTGGAGGAAGTCTGAGTAGGGCTGGATGATAGACGTGGAGTGCAGAGAGGGAGGACAAGGTAATAGCAATGGAGCTTGTTCATGGCTCTGACTAGACTAGGGACCCGCAATGCTCTCGTCCTAGCTATCACGCCCTCCTTCTAGTCCCTTGACGGAGTCGCTTATGTGACTGGGGACCCGTATTCACCTGATGCTCCCTTGGGAAATCTTCATTAATTCTGAAACCTACTATCTGGATGCCTATATCCTAGACCATCTGAATTTAGGTTCCATTTATTTCTTTTAAAAAATTGTTTTATTTATGTTCACGTGTTTTTACCTGCATATGTTTGTGTGTTCCATATGTATGTAAGAGACCCTGGAGGCAAGGATGTTAGAACCCCCCAATTTTGAGGTACAAGCTGTTGTGAACTGCCTGGCATGGGTACTCAGAACCTAACTCAGGTACTCTGCTAGAGCAGTAAGCTTTTCCACTAAGGCATCTCTCTAACTCCAGGTTCAAATTCTAAAACCTCCATAGACAAACTTCTGGAATTTTTAACCTTAATCTCTCAGGCTATTTCACCAGAGGAACCCATCTTTTCCTCTAGGAATTTGATAAGTGTGACCTTTTGAAAAATCCCCCATGGTCTAGCCTTGCTTCAGAGTAAAAGAGTAAATACTACCTACATGTGGTTATTGAGAATATGAATTGTGACCCATCTCCATGAAGATGTGCTATAAGGAAAGTACCAACTGACTTCATATGAAGAATGCAAAACACCTCACTAATGTTTATGTTGATTGTATATCGAAAGAGAATCATATATACACTTAAATTTAAGATTTATTATTAAAACTAATTCCACTTGTTTGTTTCATTTTCTTTCTTTTTTTAAGATTTATTTATTATGTATAGTGTTCTGCCTGCGTGTATTCCTTCAGGCCAGAAGAGGGCACCAGATCTCATTACAGATGATGGTGAGCCACCATGTAGTTGCTGGGAATTGAACTCAGGACCTCTGGAAGAGCAGCCAGTGCTCTTACCCTCTGAGCCATCTCTCAAGCCCTCTGTTTTCTTAAGTGAGATGATACATGGTTTATCTTGTACTTCCATTGAACCATGCTGCACCAGGATTCTCCACACCCCTTTCATGAGTCTAAGGGTTACTTGAGGACTCTTAGGATAATTTCATTTCTTCTCATAGGTGTCATGGAACAGTTTGCTATTTCTGAGGCTACACTTATGGCCTGGTCTTCCATGGATGGTGAGGACATGAGTGTCAATTCTACCCAGGAGCCACTGGACTGCAACTACAGTGACAACTACCAGGAGCTGATGGAGAGTCAGGGTGAGAGATGCTTCAAGGGTCCAACCCTAAGCCTGAGGAGCTTCCCAGCAATTTAGACTCCCTCTGTCCTTTTCTGTTCTTTTAGGACTTGCCTGTTTGTCTCAGCTCCTTTTGTGCCCCCATACCTATGTCATAAGCATAAGACAAAAGTTCCGTGAGCTCTTCTCACTGCCTGTGATGTTCTGTGGCTCCTCCAACCCTGCTCATTCTCTTTACAGATGCATTAGCTCAAGCCCCCATGGATGGATGGCCTCACTCCTACGTGTCACAGGGGATGTACTGCCTGGGGTCATCAGATGCCTGGGAAGCGAGTGATCAGTCCCTCATTGCATCTCCAGCTACAGGATCCTATCTTGGCCCTGCATTTGATGACTCACAGCCCAGCCTGCATGACATAGGGCCTTCCCAACCTGCTTCAGGATACTCTGCTCAGGAGCCTCCACCTTTGTTGGGGGTAGACACTGACTGGGCACCAGAGGTTGGTGGGGTGGACCTGGCCAGGGGTTCTGTAGAGGAAGAGAAGAGACCACTGGCCCCTGAGGAGGAAGAGGATGCAGGATGCCGGGACCTGGAGTCACTTTCCCCACGAGAAGATCCGGAGATGTCCACCGCTCTTAGCCGGAAGGTGTCCGATGTCACATCCTCAGGTGTGCAGTCCTTTGATGAGGAGGAGGGGGACACCAACAACTAGCTTCTTCCCACCCCACTGTCCTGAGGGGCATGGCTGCAACCCATACCCTCTCAAGCTCCAGCAGCACAGATGAAACCCGGGCAGAAGACAGCAGGGAACCGCGAGCTTCCAGCCCTCACCAGCCCACTAGCACCCTGGAAAGTGAAGGACCAGCAGGGGGTTTTATCTAGGCTTGTACTCCAGAAACCATCATTCCAGGAACTGAGACCCAGGCAAAATTAGGTGGCTATGAACCTGGCATGATGGTGGGAGATGAGCCATAGCTATGGTTCTTGGGTCCATGCCCAGGTGCACCGTGCTGAACGCCGAATCTCAGTTTTACACCCCTGATTTCGTCTTCCAGGAGCCTTGGCTGTGCTGTCTGAATGCCTCCTTTCTCCATTTCACTCTTGCTTTCCTGATTCTGTTTTTTCTGGCCATGGCATCAGTGCTTCTCCGCTGTGGGAAGCAGGCCTCAGGGCTGTTGGACATGGCTTGGTGGGGACGGCAGAGTGGCCTGAACAGCCCTTCTGTGTTTAGCATAGACAGTGTGCCCGATTCAGGCATTCTTTGGCTTCTGGGATCGGGAGCCAAGGACGAGATGGACATGGCAGCTGGGAATGACAGGGGTCACAGTATGATTCTTCATCCCAAAGCCTACTCAGAGGCAAGAGGGTCGCCAATGAGACAAAGAATAAACACAGCCACTTGAATGCCCTGTGGCTGGAAGGAGGACCTTAAGGATCTGGGAGAAGGCCCCATGGGGTTGGCTACTCTAGCTTCCCTTTCTGCCTTCTTCCACCCATGCCTGAGGAGGGTGAGTGGGAACCAGTCTCAGATTGTTGACCTCGGATCGCAGTGTCCCATCAACGGGGGTACCACAATGGCTGGGCCTCCCTCTACCTTCCCCTAATTCTCTGGAGCTGTTTACACTTTTCTCTTTGCCTTTTCTACATTTTTATAACTTCTTGGGGACTCAGGGTTGAGCAGAGTGGAGTGGGAAGTCTGGTGCTGTCACTGCCTTGGCTGGGCTGGTGGCTGAGGGCCAGGGTGAACACTGGATGGGCCAGGGTGGACACTGGATGGGCCAGGGTGGACACTGGATGCTTCTGCGTTTGTGTCGGCTGTTCCCCCGGGCTTCTCCATCCATCATTACTTACGGGACAGGTTGTGGCGAGACATAAGCTTGCCCTCCCACACCTCCTTTGCCCCCTGATTCGGAGTGGACTCTGGGGACAGGGAGCAGCAGCAAGTCGGTGCAGTATTGCTATGAATGGGCTGGAGCAGCTGCAGCCTCAATCTGGCCCTTGGCATAAGCAGAGATTTGATAGGACACGCCCAAGCTTGTCACCCTCTTTTTCTTCCTCCTGTCTGTTTATGGCTCCAGTTCCAAGGCTTTGTGTCCTACTATAACTGTCAGGGGTCCCGAACTACTCCCTCACCCACAGGAACAATGAGGCTCAGAGTTGACGTGATCTTGTTCTTCCGTAACTCTGTCCTGCACCGTATTCATACACTGAAGTGTGACCAGAGTAGGTGTCCCACATCCTTCAGGGGAGGGGATGCATTGGATCCTGGGGTCAGGTCATGGAGGAAACATGGGAGTAGACCTGGAGAGCCAAGGTAGGTGACTAGTCACTCAGCTCATCTAACGCTGCCTGAATGGGAGAAGATACCTCGTGCTTGCTAGTGTTGTGGTTTAGCCTATCAGGACCTCATTTCTTGGACTAGGAAGGGCTAGCCTGCCAATCCTGGCAACTGCCCCTAACCCCTGGTCTCCTGTCCTATCCCCCTGGGACTTGCATGTTCAAGCTAACCTACTCCAAGGGTCTCTCTGCCTTGTCTATTCTCTCTCTCAACATGTGCATCTCATCTCAGTGACCCCGTATTCTTCCCCCAGGTGAAGGTGGACATCGAGTCCAGAGAGTAGGTTCATTCACTTTGGTTCCCTTTTGCTCAGGGCCCTGGAGAGTTAGGAAGACTAAACTAAAGCAGCTTTCTTTACTCCTTCCATTCCTCAAGGAAGCCAAATGGTCCCCAATGAAAGACTACAAAAGACCTGAAGGAGCCTTGTAGGGTCTGTACCTGAGCAGGGGCTTGGTTTCCCCAGGCTGCTGGCATACTGCCACAGAGGCAGGTGAGGCCCGCCCCACTCTGGAGAGAGAAGACTCAAGGAGCTGACCCAGAACCATGTTGAACTCTTTTGGAGGGAGGGACCACCTCTCTGGTGCTGGGGCAGGGTGCATGGGGGTTTGCTTCTAGCCTACTTTAAGGGGAGGGGTGGGGCATGTGCAGGAAGAGGCTGTTAGGGGTGGGTGGGAAGGGTTGCTTTTCCTTTGGGGTTAAAGGCTGTGCAGCACGTGTTACAGCAGCTGGGGAGCAGGGCTGTTTTTTTATATTCTTGTGAATGAAACTGCTCTTGCTGAATGATTTTTTTAGGGGGGGGTACACTTTAATTTTCAATTGACTTTATTAAATGAAAATCCAAACCTTCCATTCCTTCACTTCCATTGCCCTCCCCAGTTCACACACCTCCCTTCTTTTTCCTTGTGCTAAGGAGGGAATCTTGAAGGATGAGTTCTTACCCCTTTACATCCCACACTGTCTTCCAGGTCTGAGGCATACCCATTTCTATGGTCAGTCTTAGCATGTTTTCTTAATGTGAAACTCACCCCAGGCCCAGGAAGGATTCTATGACATATATTACAGAGAGAATTCTATATAAATATATATAAGTATTATAGATTATATACACATGGGCATGGGCTTGGATGCCCCCTGTAATTCTCCTACCTAGGCTTCAGTGTCTTTC
The DNA here is from genome assembly GCF_014885135.2 of Alexandromys fortis. NCBI lineage: Eukaryota > Metazoa > Chordata > Mammalia > Rodentia > Cricetidae > Alexandromys > Alexandromys fortis. The sequence goes on along the minus strand of NW_026068030.1, from coordinate 106,406 downwards.
TTGGCCTGAGGAGGTCGAAGGAACCCACGTTGGAGAAGGCCAGAGGCTGTGTTGAATGACACTAAACAGAATGTGGTGGCATCCTCTGAGTATGAGTGTCTTATTTGGGGGGATAGAGGAGACCTGGGCAAGGGAGGAGGGGCAGACAAGAAACTGTCTGAGGGCTCAGCTGCAGAGCTAAAGTATACCTCGAGGGAAGGAAAAGCCATGAATGGAGCCAGGTGTCTACATACTCAGAACATGTGGCATCTCTTTTTGGGTGGGACAGGCTAATGCTGTATAATACAACTATCAAGTTCTTGGCCAACCAAGATGAGAGTCCTCTAGGGGTGGGGCAGACGAAAGCTTGCCACCCCAAGGGTACCCCCAAGTCTATGCCAGAAGATCCCAAGGAGCTACTATAAAAGACTGGACTCTGCATGACCCACTGCTGGTGCTTGGGGAGGAGCTCCAGCTAGAGTAGCTCCAAGGCAGAGATGACTGTTGGCAGGCTAAGCCAGCCATTGCAGTGGGAATATGCCTGTCCTAGTGGAAACCTGGAACTAGGGAGGCAGCCCAGGATACAGGAAAGCTTTCTGCTGCCGGGGTCAGACACATGCACTGGGCCATGACATCCTGCCTCTCCACATGGAGCCTTTGTCAACCTCTTTTCCAGGGAACTGCACTTAGTTCCCTGGAACCTAGGGTGGGCGGGCTTGGGGGCACGTTGTAAGGTGGTCAGTCCACAGTGCAATGTTATGGTCCCACATCCCTTACAATGTGGCACATCAATCCACCTGGACCACCATTCTCCTATTCCATGCGGAAGCCGAAATCTAGACAGGCAGAATCAGGATGGTACCTGAACAACACTGGGGACTGTGGGAGGTGAGAGACTGATGGGGACTGGACCTGCACAGCAGGAAACACAGGGGTCTTCCAAGCATGGGTTCTTGAGCCCTGCCTGGGAATGGGGGAAGGCGTCTGATGGACCCAAATTCTTCCATGCCCAAGGTCAAGTTCTCCTTAAGATCATCACCATCAACTTTCACAGTGCGGGTAAGAATAAGATGAAGTCGGGGCCTCCTCGACTTCAACACTCCTATCACATACAAGCCCACTCTCTGGCATGGGCCCCTGGTTCTTAGGAAGAAAGTTTGGAAGGGGTTGTTCACAGAATCAGCTCATCTTCATCCTCCTCATCAGTGGACCGTAGGCTGGGGCCATGCAAAATGTCAGCCAGGTCCTCCTCTGGTCCTGGGCTTCCTACCATCTCCAGCTCATCCAGCTCACCCTCCACTTTGGTTGGGGCCATGCAGTGAGGGACCTCTGGAGATGGAGGTGGTACAGGAGTTTCTGGCATGGTAGGAACTATGACTTCTGCTCCAGGAGCCTCATTTCCACCCTCAGGCAGACCCCAGCCCTCTGCAGGAGGAGGTGGCCCCCCAGGACTCTTCCGAGTTGAAGTTGTATTCCGGAAGCTGGCAAGAGGAGGACGGAGCTGCACCCCAGATTTGGTGTGGCCCTCAATAGCTTTCTGTAGCTGGAGAGGAAGAGGAAGAGGTAAAGAGAGAGACAATGGGAAAAAGAAAGAAGATGGGGGACAATGAAAAAAAAAACACTGCAAGAATCGACAAAACAGGAAGAGACGGAAATGAAGAGAAGAGCAAGCAGGGGAGAAAGCCAAGAGAGACAGGGAACAATCATGGGGAAAGACAAAAAGACAAAGCTATTCCTGCATATCAGGAGGAAGAGACTGCCAGTGTCCCTCAAGGCCCGCGGAAACCCCTTTCCTCCTAGTGGTTGCTTCGTACCTCTCACATATCCCCACACACCTCCCCATAGCTCACCTAAACCCCACTCAACCAAACCAGACCACTGGGAGAAAACCACATGGGGTCCCCACTGGCTGGAGAACTATGTCCCTTAGAGGACTGTGTCCACAACATGCTTTGCAGTCTCTCCCTTGCTCTACATGTTCCCCACCATGTCCCCTTGTCCTGGGTCCGTTCCTCCTTCTCTCTCTCTGGTCAAGTGGGGCCTAGTCATCCTTACCTCTTCTAGTGCCAAGACACCTCTGAGCTTCCCCATGCTGGTCACATAGGCAAGATGGAGGCCAAGAAGTGAGAAGAGTGTATGAGTCTGATGGGGAAAGCACAGGTCAGCATGTGCCCACTTCTGCCCTCCCTAAAGCCCTGAGCAGTCAGCGAGGGCTTGCCTTGTGCAGCGTTGTCTGCTCCACCAGCTGGAAGGGAGACTGGTCGATACAGCAGCAGTCAAAGCACACAGGCTGGCTCAGCTGTTCCCGCTCCCAGGCCTCAATCTGTTGACAGAGTAGCACAGAGACCCTTCAACTTCAGGAGCCCAGCTTTGTCCCGCGGGAACCATCACAGACACTCTTGGTTGATAGGCACACCTTTTCCTCTCAGAGGGTCACAGCTTCCTTCTCCTCTGTTATCTGGCCTCAAGGTCCACCCTTCACCCTCAGGTACCCAGAATATGGGTCCTTCCTATAGTCTGTGTCCTCCTGGTCTTCACACACTTTTGTCCAACCTTCACTGTGTGTCATATTGACAATCCCATTCAGACACATTTTTTCTGTTCAATAATTCTTATCATACCTTGATGCTTTGTGAGCCTTTGCTTTTCAGAAATGACAGTTTATACTCAGCCTTATGTCGGCCCCTCTGCCTACTGGATATACACTCACTGGTAGAGTTAAGTGATGTCAACAGCTGGAGATGGAGGCAGCTAGCAGTCACCTCTTACGTGTAGAGCAGACTGACTATTTGCTGACTCTGAGCAGACTCTCTGCACTGCTTGGTATTTAGTGGACTTGGACTGTTTATGTTTTGTTTGTTTTGTTTTTAATCTATTAATCAAATCATTAAGGCTCAAAGCCAGCTATCCTCTGGACTTACACATCTACAACCCAAGATGCCAGATAAGCCACTCTTTCCAGGACTCGTCAATCAATCTAAGATGCTCTCCTGTCCTACTGAATGATGTCACACTTCAATTTTCTTATTTTCTAAATCTGCACTCTACCTGCAGAGAGGGCCAGCAAAGGCTAGCTAGCTCCTAGTCCCAGGATTGAGTGCTGAGGCCACACTGAAGCTCCCTCCAAGGGTCATGTTCTGTTGAAATTTCTGGACACAGCTATGCATCCTGTAAACTCCCATGATCCTGGCTAAAGGGTTACAGGGAGCCTAACTGGTTCTTAGTATAAGAGGATGCTTGTCTGAAATGTTGCAAAGAGGATGGGACTTAGATAGGACCTGCTTTCTTGGTCCTTCAGAGTTCCACCCCCTTTCCCAGTAACAACAGTAGCTACATTTCATTTGCCAAGCGCTTCATCTGTACTGGGCATAATTCTAATTCCTATCCGTGTCTTAGCTCATCGAATCCTCTTAACAGCTCTGCCTTCATCTACATTGTGCAGATGAAGTAGTCGGGACACAGTGCTAAGTTTGACAGGGACTCCATAGGCAGTGATTGGTAGAGTCTAGCATTTTTGTGCTGACCACATACTAGATATACCTCCAGCTTCTGTCCAAGGAGAGGAAGATGTTGCTTCTGGGTCTTAAGAAAAGTTAAACACCGGTTAGAAACTAGAGTTCTCACTATGTGAGACTTAAATCTTAGCAGGGACAGCAGGTAAATTCTTTTCACATTGACTGCTTTTTCTAATTTCTGTATTGACTCAGTATGAGTTTTGTCAAAATCAACATCTTGATATATAAGGAATTTTTACTTTTGTTTGACTCTTGACCTCAGAAATGTCTTCTCAATATCTGTTTGAGAAAGATATTCATTAGAAATACATAATCAGTCTTCTTTTTGTACCTAGATGCGCTTTATTTCTAACAGGCATTAAAGGGCCATGTTCATCAACAGTCTGGTGTTGAGTCTTCATGGTACAATTAGAAATGGTGGTGCACACCTTTAATCCTAGCACTTGGGAGGCAGAGGCAGATGGATATTTGAGGCCATCACAGTGAGTTCCAGGATACCCAGGAACTGCATAGTAAGACCCTGTCTCAAAAACAAAGCAAGAAAAGCAATACCGTCACTGGATGAAAAAAATCTGCAGTGGATTTTCTTACCTCTTCCGGTGACATGTTATCCACTAAATCCGTTGAATCCTAGGGAAGAAAGAAACAGGGCCAAGTTATTTCCCTTTTCTTCTTAAGGCTAGTCACAGTTTTCAGAGATGTAGAAACCATGTCTCCCTGGACAGATCCAGTCCAAAAAGCCACCTTTTCAAACCATTGCCACTCTTGGTGGGATCTCTGCCCTTCCAAGGACTTTGACTTCTTGTTCCACAAGGACAGGCTCCTGATCTCCCTTCTTCCTCTAGACACATATTCTCTTACCTGGGCTATTTTCTTCTTTGTAGAGTGAGCTCTGCCCAGTAAGCAGTGCAGCAGGCGCCGGAAGATGGAAGATCTTTGACCTGAAAGGAGTCATGAGAAGATGGGGTGGGGTGTGACCAGGTGCTGCCAATGGTCTCTGACACTGTGCCACCAAAGATCCATACTTCCCCTAGCTGTACCCTAGGGGATTCATTCCTCCTTTCTACCTCTTTCCCAACTCCCTAGGAAAGCATCATGGGATTTATCAATTAGAGTCAGCTCTTGAAATCGCCTAGCCTCACATCTCTTTACAAGAGTAGCTTTTAGTAAACATGAGTCCAAACAGAACTCCCAAAGCATGCTGAGGTCCTTACCTGCAGGCTCTGGAGCTTCAGGTGGCTGTTTGTGGTTGGGCAGCGGCCCATTAGGTTCTTCAGGGTATGATGGAGCAGTAGGAAAGAGGGGAGGTGGAGGAGGGGGAGATGGTGGAAGCTAAAAATAAAATAAAGCATTCTCAGTCTCAGAAAAGAGATCTCATGATGCCTTCCTTGCTGCCTTTACCAGCAGGTGTCCTGGGAGATCTAATTCTACACTGCCCCCTGCCTTGAATTCTTTTCTTCCTCTCAAAACACCACTCAGGCCCTGGTCTCTTTTGCACTGGATCCAGGATGATCTCTTTCTCACTTGCCAGTGTTTCCCTTCCCCTTTCCTTCTTTCCAGCACTTGCCACAGCAAAGCCCAGCCCAGCCCAGTCCAGTCCAGTTCAGTCCAGATCAGCCCATTCCAGCCCAGTCTAACTTAGTCCAGCCCAGACCAGCCTAACCCAACCCAGCCCAGTTCAGCCCAGTGCAGCCCAGCGCAGTCCAGTCTAGCCCAGTCCAGGAGAGATATCACTAGTGACCCCTACTGACATTTTTGCTTCTGTCACTTTCCTTTATTCTTCTGTCTTGGTTACCTCTGATTTCCTGGAGATGTCCTCATCTTCATCCTCATCCACAAAGGCGAAGGACTCTGGTCGACCACCAGGGTGCCACTCCCCAGCCAGCCGTGCCTTGCCATCATAGGGCAGTTCCGATAACTTGCGCGCCATATCCTGGGCAGCCCTCAACCTTCGCTCTGCACACAGGTGGCGCTGGAGGAGGGACTGCAGTTCTGAGCGTTCAACTGAGCCCAGCAGGATCATTGACTCTGGGGGTACAACCATGCTTCCCTGAGGGCCTGCTCCACGACCACAATGTCTAGCAAGTCAGGTGCAGCAGGAGCTCAGAGCCTTTCCTGATTCCAGTTCTTACTTTCTCTTACCGAAAACTTCATCTTAAAACTCCTCCAGGGTGGCCTCACTTGATTCCTTTAACTTCACACACTTAGCACTTCCAGACCCAATTGGCAGCACACTAATTGGTGCTAATCTGTACTTATCTGTATGATGCCCTAATATCATATTTGCAAATATGTAAGCTCACTATTAAAATATGCTGATTAACCTTATCCAAAAGTAATGAAACTCGAGAGGCAGTTGTAATGGTCTGAAACTCAAACACACTCTAAAGAAGTCTATAAGCAACACTAGCATCGGGTCCTCTCTCCTAGAAGAAGTTCCATCCTTTAAAGCACCTAGGTCCTGACAGGATATGAACAAGATGCTCCTCTTCCAAAAGACCTTTATGTTTATAAAACTCCGGCTACAGTGCTGAACGTTTTCTGTAAGTTGACACCCCTAGCACTGCATCAAGGGTACTAAGACATGCCTTACTGCTACATCTTCATCATCATGAAAACCTTGCACCCACTGGCTGTGCACCCTTGCTCTAAGGAAGATCCATGGCTTCAGGAGCTACCTGGAAGGACTCTGAGCTTATGGCAATGTCTGAACTAATGTAGTTTGAGGAATTTGGATACTCTAAATGTCTGAAGTCAAAACTAGCATTATTCCTGGCTCCAAATAGCTCCTCGTGTCTATTTTCTATTGCGCTAATTTACAGACCAGCGAAGTACATACTGAATGTCCAGTTAATACATAGAACTCTAAAAGTATAGAGATTATGGTCTCTCCATTCAAAGACTACCCAGTCTAACGAGAAAGACAAACGACAGTGGCGGTGACACACAGCGCAGTGAAATGCCAGCGGTAGGCAGGAAGAAGGGTGAATGGAAGGGAAGGTGACATCAACATTTATGAAAGCCATTTCCTTCTCCAAGAGGAACAGTTCTCAATCTTCCTTAGGCTGGCCATAAAAGCCATGACATTACTGAGTAAAGTAGGAGAGGGACCCAAGATTTTCAGTTGACCCACACTGTTTATGAAGTCTCTCCTCCTGAAATCGCTTACCCACCATGAGTGTATCTGCAATTCTAATTCACAGGCATTCACAGAGCAACAACAAGGGGAGCTGCCTGAACCTCATGTTCCCAGCTGACGTTGAACCAACAGCACTCAGTCCTCTCACTCCAGGCCAAGCAAACAGTGCTCAGTTAGCAGTCTATCTGATGCCACATTGTTTTTTAGAATCTTTGTGCTGTGTGTAGTGACTCTGCCATCAAAGTGTCCCCAGACGTTCTGCTCAAGTGCTGTCTACTGATCCTAAGCAGTAGAGGGAGGGCTGTGCTTTGCCTTATTGAGAAGATAGTTAGGTGAGTTTCACTTAGGTAGGATTACAGTGCTGCTGGCCATGAGTTCATGGTTTATAAATGAAAAAAAAAATGTCTATTAAATAAGGTATCTTAAAACAGAACACAGACAACATGGCTATGTATTGATTACGTGGCAAAAATGCTGTGACCAGAGTCGAGGGACTTAGCTCTGTATTTCCTCTTGGAACGTTGTTCTGAAAACTGTTCCAGGTGCATGAGGACTTTAAACTTCATGGCTGCATGAATAGTAAGAATTGCTTGTATTTTCTTAATTGGATTTTAACTGTCTTGTGTGCCTATGTTATGGCTGTATTTTTTACATCCTAAAGGAAGAGCATGTTCCTCAATCAGTATAAACTGAGCTTCCCTTAGAGCTCTAAGTTTAAGTCCATCCCTGCGATGATGAATCCTGTCAGCTTACCTGAATTTTTAATCACTCAGGAGACTGGTGAGGCACACCTCTGGGTGTGTCTATGAGGACAGATCTAGAGATTACATGGGGAGGGGGCAGATCCACTCTGAATATAAGTAGCACAATCTCATGGCTTTGCATCCCAGAAAAAGAAGGGGGTAAAAGGAATTAAAGCAGCTAAGTGCCAGCTTCTTTTCCTAGGCATCTTGGCCTACCATGATGTGTGCTACCCTGTCCCACCATGCTCTCTCTATCATAAGGGACTGAACTCTCTGAAACCACAAGCTGAAATAAGCATTTCTTCCCTAAATCTGTTTATATTAGGATGTTACAAAGTAGCTAAGATGATGCTGGTGCTCTCTGCCTCTGAACAACCTTCCTTCCTTCCTTCCTTCCTTCCTTCCTTCCTTCCTTCCTTCCTTCCTTCCTTCCTTCTTACCTTTGGAATCAACCAATGGTAAAGTCTTGACTGTAGTGGTCTGGAGTAGGTTTCTCAGATCCCCATATGTGCAAGAAGCTGAAACAAACTTCACATCACGTACCATGATGTCTTCAACAAAGATTGTAAATTTGCTAAGGAAGAAATAAGATTGTAAATTTGCTAAGGAAGAAATAAGATTGTAAATTTGCTAAGGAAGAAATAAGCATCCTGGGTTAGCCCACTACAGGTCTATGCTGGCCCTTCCTTCTTCCCACAAGGTCTGACATGCATTCTTTCACTTATAGTATTTATTAAATATGTGTAAACATGAGAATAATTTTTGAAGAAACATGCATTCCGATGCTAGCCTTGTTCTCAGCTTCAGGACCTCCCACATCATGCCATATCTAAACTAATTCTCACTAGTGGTCCTGACCTGAGCTGGTTCCAACCAAGGTCTGGCAAATAGGGAAGCTTCTTGACCTGGATGATGCTGTCATAGAGGGAGGGTTGCAAACTCTGAGCCACCATGTTGGCCAAGATAACAGCCACCATCATGGGCAGGATGTGGGCAATCTGACCAGTCAATTCGAAGCAGATCACAGCTGTGGAGACTGTGTGGGAGACAGCCCCAGTCAGAGCTGCTGCTCCTGGAGTGAGAGGAATATATTGACTGGTTAGAGCTGTCTTTTCTGGCGTGGGAGATGAATGAGGTACAGTGAGAATGACACAGAATAGGAGACAGGACCCAGGTCAGTACCAACAATCCCAGCGTTGTTACTTTTCAAGAGTAGGGGTGAGAATGCTGGCCTGTTCAAAAATTATCTGTTTGATCTAATTTATATATAACCTTCAGTAAGTTACAAAATGTACATGTAGAACTTTTCATTTATAATATGAAGAGAATGATATCCATTCTTTGTTTTTCAAAGTTTGGATCGCTTTCAACTGAATATTTAAAAACCTAATAATAGAATCTTACTTTGAGTCTCAGGTGTTGATGCCAACAGTTCATGAATGAATAGCAAGAACCATGAGGACTCCATTGATCATAAGCCACATATCCTGATTTTGTGTCTATTATATGAACAGTCTTTACTTCCCTGAATACCATGCTCTCATCCACAGAGTGACAATGTCACTAAAGAACTTCTAAAATTATTACAGATCTAAATCATTATGATTCTATAGGCTCACCAAAGGTAGAATCAATCTTAAGTATTTTTAAGTTGTCATCTTATCAATTCAATAGTCGCTCATACTTTAACTGTACTTCTTATTCAAATATGAGGGAAAGGCCAACTGGTCTACATAGTGACTTCCAGGATAGCCAGGGCTGTGTAAAGTGACCCCGTGTGATGGTTTGAAAGAAAATGGCTCCCATGGGGAGTGGCACTATTAGGAGGTATGGCGTTGTTGGAGTAGGTGTGGCTTTGCTGGAGGAAGTGTGTCACTGTGGGGGGGGGTTGAAGTCTGCTATGCTCAAGCAATGGACAGCATGGCACTCAGTTCCCTTCCTGTTGCCTGTTGATCAAGATATAGATCTCTTAGCTCTTTCTCCAGCACCATGTCTGCCTGCATGCTGCCATGTCCTGCCATGATGAAAACTGACTAAGCCTCTGAAACTGTAAGCCACTCAACAAAATATTTTCCTTTATAAGAGTTGCTGTGGCCATGGTGTCTCTTCACAGTATTAGAAACCCCAACAAAGACACTCTGTCTTAAAAAAACAAAAATCTAAAACTAAAACTAATAAAATAAAATGATGGAAATATTCATTGGAAAAATATAGGAGAATGCTTATTTGAAAATACAACAATTAAAGGTCACAAAATTCTAATACTATGACCTGAGTAGGAAATGCACAGAGCATTGTTCCGAACATAACCTACACAGTATGTATATACTGGAAACTGTGCAATATGGAAGACGAGAGATACTGGAGAGATGCGAAGAGAACAGAAGACTCCTATGGATAAATGAAGCGTTTATAAATGAACTAGGATCAGGAAGTAGAGTGCCATACACAGGTCTACCTCAGCAGCTATTTTAGAAGTTCCGGGCTCGTGTTTCTCAGCTCTTACTCCTGTGTTATTAGTGTTCCTATTTAGGCATCTGTACTAGCCTGACCTTAGGGTGCTGACCTGACAGGAAATGTCCAGCTGCAGCCACTAAGAGCACGTCCTGTAAACATTTGCTAAGTTCCCTTTTAAAAGCTGGGTCTTGCTCACCTCCAGTCTCTCTCTCTCCCTTTCCCTGCCTCCTATCACTCTTGTCCCGAGGGACCAGTCTCTGCCCCTCCTCACCCCATTTTCTGCCCCTTCTCTCGTCTTCCAATAAATCACCTATGTGAGACTTGTTACATGGCATAACTTCTCTTGATGACATTTTAAAATTACAAAAAATTAATTCCTATTAACATGAACACAATTCAGTTTGGATGAACTGGGCCCATCACCTGCATTATTGGTTCCTTAATTCTTAGGAAATAAAGATCCTACTAAACATGTAATGATAAAGCAAGGTACCACATCTTTCTTTTGTTTTCTGTTTGTTTTGTTTTTTGAGACAGGGTTTCTCTGTGTGTAGCTTTGGTTATCCTAGAACTCACATTGTAAACCAGGCTGGCCTTGAACCATCCTAATTTTCTTATTTGATTCCTATGATCCATTTTCCACAGGAAGAAATTAAGGCTTACAAAAAAGAAACAGTGAGAGGCAGAGCCAAGAGCTGGCTGTTTGAACAAAACTTAAATTGAATAGTGTTGTACTTAACTAAATTGCTGTACCTTGAAAGAAGATGTATTAGCAGACTTTGATTGCAGGGATTTGGGGTACTCAATGTCTGCTTATAGAGGTTAGGAATATGTCTCACCAATTACTGCATAGCCCCCAGGTAAGATCTTGTAGAGGAAGTCATCAAATAAGATACCCTCAGGGAACAACATGGCCATGATCTCTCCTACCAGCCTTCCAAATGCAGCTCCTAGAGGTAGATAAAGAAGGGTAATAGTAAGATAAATTTTATTTGCCTCCATGTTCTCAGCATAATCTGTGCTTAAGCACTAAGACCACAAACTCCCAGTGTGCTAGGTTTTTCCTTGTTTTCTCATCCCCACCCAGATTATAGCTATCAATATGATGTCATCAACCCTTACCTAACACAAAAACTGGCATGAAGCCTCCGCAGGGTATGGGCATAGTGGTGGCCACAATGGACATCCAAAACTAGGAGTAAAAAAAAAAAAAAACGAAGCATCAGAATACCCTTTCCAAAAGTATCTCCATGCCCCTCTCTCCTCACTGCCCGCCTTCTTCCTGCTTTCAGAGTCATAACAGAAATGTCCTGGGATAGCTACTCCTTTTGGAAACCTTGTCTGTCACCATTCTCCAGATCTTGAAAAACTTGGCACCTTCCGGCTGAGAGCTCAACAAATACACGAGGATAAAAAGGTTCCTTCAGATGGCTAACTCAAAACCTAACTCTGTGTGACTATATTTTCCTTTTGGCAATCTACAACAAGGAAGTCCCAGAGGATCCCTCCTTCACTGTTCCCAAAAGACCCTCACCCAGTGAGCTCAGTCAGCCCACCCCATCCGTCTCTGTGGAGTAGTCCCAGAACAAAGCTGGAGGCTGCTTTTCCCTGTTCAGTTTATTTTTATAAAAGAGCCCCAGATCAATGTGGCAGATACTTTAAAGTCTATTGAATTTTTGTCTGGTTAATTTAGCTTTGATTTGATCACTTACAAAGCTATGCAGAAGGTAAGCCTCATAGGAACCTGAAGAGAATTCAGCTTTGTTTGAGCCTTTGTCTTTGATATCAAGCTACCTTAAACAAGGATCAAACTGATATCTGGATCCTGGGGACATAGTGATAGAGTATATTCTTAGAATCTGTGAGGCCCTGTGTTAAATCCCAGTACTGGGAAAAAAAATGATCTGTTTTGGCTGTACCCCAGGGGCCAACTGAGAACCTGATTAGTCTTTCAATATACCAGAAAAGATATCCAAGGTCAATTTTGCAAGGCGCTATTCCAACAGAAATTGGGACAATTATAGTAAAAGCAATGTGTAGGCTCTGAGGCAAAGAATCCAAAAGAATTGAGAAATTCAGCATAATAAGAATAGTGGCCGAACATTAAATATCTTAAGAAGAAATAAAAGCATGAGATATAGTTTCGGAAGTAATTCTGATGTAAGTTAATCAACCTGAGAAAAGGATTCCAAACTAATTAGGTACAAGATGAAAACAGCCAAATGTCTGAACAAGATGTTAAGATTAAAGTATTAGCACTTGGTGGTGGTGGTGAATGCCTTTAATGCCAGCACTCGGGAGGCAGAGGCAGGCGGATCTCTGTGAGTTTGAGACCAGCCTGGTCTACAAGAGCTACTTCCAGGACAGGTCCCAAAGCTACAGAGAAACCCTGTCTTAAAAAAAAACAGGGGGAAAAAAGATTAAAGTATTTGCAATTCCCTGAATCATGGCTATAAAACACTAATGAGAACTAAATTTCTTAATTTTATGAATTTTAAAAGGCATTCTTCTGAGCCAAAGCTGAACCCAAGAGGCAGTTAGGAAGATCTCAAGAAAATTTTACTCTAGAAGTGTGAGATGCAGCAAAACAAAAACATCTACTTCATGTCAGAATATGATCATCAAGACGGTTGAGAACTGAGAGTTAAATGTGCAAAGCAAAGAGGGCACAGACTGACAATTTGTTGGGGAAAGAAGGTGACCCTCTCTATTTCTGCCTTCTCTTCAGTGGCACAATGCTCCATAAGTGTAGGTAGGAAGCAACTAAAGAAAGACAAGTTGATGATAGAAGAATATTCATGCAAAACAGTAAAAGATTCTCAAAGCTTCATAGTCACTAAAACACTTCAAAGTAAAGTTCATCCAAGGAATGTGTTGAAGATGCAGATGAGCAGAGACCTCTGAAGACTACCCCATTAAACAGTCTGGAGGCAGGATTCCATGCACTTGTCGCTTAAGCTCCTTGAGTTATGACATTTAACACATCAAGAAGCATTACACTCTCATGTACCATCTCTTTAGAATAAGTACATGGGAGTCACAAGGGATTCTGTGAGCTCAAGTTATTTGAAAGCTCCAATGATACAGATGATGGGTGATGGATAGGTCTAATTTCAGAGGGTAAAGTAGATTCTCAGATAAGTGTAAAACCTAGATCAAGACCAGGGGTACTGAAGTTGCAACTCCCATGCCACAAAATGGGGTGACTGAGATTAGCAAACTTTTTTAGCTATTGGCACATACAGAAAAAAAGAAACCAAGAGTGATGTGGTACACAAGCAACTTCTAAGATTTTAAAGATCCAGTTCTAAAGAACTGAGAAACTAGAAACCTGTTATCACTGACTTCATTATATTTAGACCCATGACCAGAAGGAATAATGTGAAAATCAGGCAAAAATTCTTTCACAGAGAGCCTCAGGCTATGCTGAAACTCAACACCAGGCAATGCTGTTAACCTTATTAAAAGGGAGCAGAGATGTTAAGATTATATTCATGTTCATGGGAAATCTCTTGATTTTCAGCACTCCACTCCATATTTCACACTCCATGAAATTGGGAAAATTGGGGAAGTAGGAGGTTCCTTTCACCAATGTTAAGAAACAACTGAACCAAGCCTGGAACCTACCTCACGGACACTGCCAGGAGGCCACATGGACTAGATTTCAAATCCAAATGAAGAACAGCAATTCTAGTCCTACTTTGGATTGAACACAATTTGAGTGTCTCACGGGATTCCATTTGGAAATTTCCTCTCTCCTGTGAGCTACCAAGAGGGCAAGGACCTAATCTAGCTGTGGTGCTTAGAAGTGGAGGCTTTTGAAATTTCTTAGGTAGGCAAGACACTGGGCTGGAATGCCAGGGTGGCTTCCTAGCAGCTTTCCGAGGAGCAAGAACGGAGGAGATGCACACCGAGACAGGTGCTTCTTGCTGCTTACCATGGGAAGTTCTACAGAGTTCAGGGCTCTACTAGCAAAAGCACTGTCACTGCTATGACCCTGTGACCTTGGATGTCTATAACTGTGAGCCAAAAATACTCTCTTCCTTATAAGGTAGAGCCTGCCTCAGATATTTAATTATAATAACAAAAATAGATGAATACTTTTATATTTTAATTTGGCTACATGCTCTGTTTTTCACATTTGGAAACAAATGAGAGTAGTGCTGTGAGCCCAATGATTAAGCAATGAAAATGTTGGGAAGTGGTGACTGGTAAAACTGAATTTGTAGCAAGGAAGACTTTAGAAGTTAGAAATATTAAAGAATATTCTAGACCTTCTGCACACTGTTGGGCTTGAAATATAGCCCAGAATGTGTTTTTTTCCTTATACACTTACAACGTGAATGCTCTCTAGGCTGTAATTCAGGGAGAAGTACAGTGACATACAGATGAGTCCTTCTATACCATCTAAGCGGGGCTCCGAAAATAAGCTGGACTTTATGAAGATACATAACTGGAAATTGGGGGCTATGGATAAGGTAAGGAGTAAGTGTTGAAAAAATCTATTTTATTTTTAGAAAAAACTTTTTAAAATTTTGACATTTTAACCGTCTAGAGGACCCTAAGGTAATATAACATACATAATAACATAAATTCATACAGTTTTGACTAACATACAACCTAGACCAATCTGTATCACTACTAGATCATAGATACTGAAATCCCATCAAAACATGGACCTGGTTACTGCAGATATGATCACAGACTTGATAGGTAAGTTGCAGTCTATATGTTGGGGCTCATGCTAGAAATCTCAGCTTTCAGGAGAGGACAAGTTCAAGGCTAGCCTGGGTTACTTTACTTTCCATGTTCTCCCAAAGCTCAACCAGTATGGAAAGTGAGAAATTATAAATTAGAGAAGATGACAATTACAAATAAAAATCTAGACATCCAACACCTAACAAGATTCTTGGAATATTTTTATGAGAAATTATCATGTATATTAAAGAAAGAAACAAAAAGGGTAAAATAAATAAAGTCTCCAAAATATGGATGCTATAGATTCAATTAGTTCACCTTTGGTGAGGTAGGGAAGAAGAAATCCACAGCAACCCTTAGGAGCCTAAGCCTGAGATCTGAGACCTGATGTGTAAAGCAATTTAATAATACTATCATTGAAAAGTACGTTAACAGGCAGCAGCAGAAAACAAGAAAATGCAACATTAGCCATAGTCCAATGACCATGAGTTATGTATTTAACAATGCTGTTTCATAACATTTATCGAATAAATGAATTCATTGTATTATAAGAACAATATCGATATAGCAGTGATCCATATTCTTGTACAATCACACAAATATAAATAAGAGCAAGGTATTGAAAAGCATGAGAGTTTAGGCTGGACAGAGACACCTATTCTTAAGTCATGCTGTTAGTACAAGAGAAGTCATCAAGAAGGAAAAAACAGACAATCGCCATCTAAAGCAGGTATCACTCCAGGTTTGGAAATAAAAAAAAAAATCTTTGTACAGGGTAGTAATATGAAACCTCGACGTTTATAATTTGTGATGGACGGATCTGAAAAAGAAAGGCTGTAAAAGGTATTATCTCTGACTTCCTAATTAGGAAATGTTAGGAAAAACTGTTCTAGTCTAGAAAAGTCCTTGTACTCTCACTGCCTAAGTGGAGAATAATTACATTTGTAAAAATTATTTAAAATCATGAATAAGGTTGATTTGGTATTTCATCACCTTCAGATCTCCAGGAAAGAAATGGGAGAGCGAGTGCAAACCACCCGAAAGGGAACAACAGCTCCGAGGAGATTAAGTATCTAATTATCTAACACATGGGAGGAATTCGGGTAATTGGTCTGGGGTTCCTACACAGTTATCTATATTGCTAAACTCTGTCTTGTTCGAATGTACTTGGCTGCTTTGATGCCTTAAAAAGATAACAAGTGGAACTATTAGGAGGGCTATTAGAGTTATGGCAAACATCACTAAGTCGACATGAGTGGAGCAATTAAGCTACACCCTGGTTATTTTGATAGACAGGCAATTTATGCTGTGGTTTCCTCACGGCTGCTGTCTAGGCTGGACACAGACCAGATGAAGTTCTGCCCTTCCTGTACAAGGCCTGGGCTCCTCTACTGATACCAGAAGCATAGAGAGGCTATCGTGGGGGCAGAGTACCTTCATGATGAAGAAGAGAAGGATGATGATGACCACGTTGACCTGGGGGTGAATCCACACTGCTGACTGGCCCAGGCTTTGGGGGTCACCTATGTGTTTTACCCATGTATTGTTGTCAAATAAGGTACTGATGGCTTCACGGGGCATCAGCTGTGAGGGAAAAAGCAGAGGAGCCAGGTTTTCCAGCACGTACTGTACCTCCTCTATTAGAGAACTCATCCCCGGACTCGTTAGTCCAGGACTCTTTTGGTTCTGTTCTCCTGGAGAAACTACCCACGGGCAAAACTCCATAAGCTCCAAGTCTGAACAGCGGCCCCACCCTTGGCTTAGAGACCCAGCCACAGACATGACCTAACCCCTGCTCTCAGCTGCCACTAGAGCTGACCTCTCCAGCCATGAATTGACCCATTCCTGGTGGAAAGGTGAGTGAGGCGATGACAAAGGTAACGATTCCAGGATATAGCAGGCGGCTGAAAAAGAAACAGAGTTAAGCCTATCCCCCACTTAGCCAGCCAACAATGCATCCACACGCAGCTTCCAAGCTGTTGCTTCCCATAGTCTTCTATTCTTTCAGCTGAGCGTGTTCTCTTTGCCAAAAAATGTGGTCACTTGGGAAGCGCCAGAATGGCTAGCCCCTACCAACAGTATCAGAGTTTCCCACAGCTGCACACAGCAACTCCACCGAAAGCAATGGTTCTCAACCCTTTAATACAGTTTCTCATGTTGTGGTGACTCCCAACGATAAAATTATTTTGTTGTGACTTCATAACTGTAATTTTGCTACAGTTGTGAATTGTAATATAAAAATCTGATATGCAGGATCTCTACCCATAGGCTGAGAACCACTGACCTAAATGACCTAAAGTTCCACCTAAAGGAGGAACTGCTGGAGAAACCAGAAGGTAAGTGGGCAGGGCAAGGGGAAGGGCAATGACTCACTGCTTAGCAAGAAACTGGCTGAGAGCCTTGTGCTTTCGTACGCCGAGCATGACTTGGCGATGTAGATAAACGAAAACAGCTCCCAAGAACCCGCAGCAGATCCTGAGGGTGCAAGATACAGGCTTGAAGCTCTGAGCCGGACGCTGCAGGGCAGGCAAACAAGTAGCCTCGCTCTCCCATCTCTACCTCACACTTCGTGCTTTGACTTACGCCCTCCACAGCTCCTCCGGGCTCCAGTCCCTTCCAGCCCACAACCACACCCCATCCCCTGCTCCCCACACCCAGAAAGAGTGGTCCCACTGACCCAATGACAGCAAAAGCTGGAAGTTCCTTCAGGTCAAAAGGGAAATCCATTCGGAAATTAGTTCTGAACAGAGCGGTGATGGTGACTGTGGGACGAGAAGGCCAGCATTATGGTGGGAACTCAGAGAACGCCACAGGTAGGAAGAGAGAAAACCTGTTAAAGTGCCTTCCCTTCCTTCACCCTCAACCTCTTCTCTTCATTTAATTTCCTCTTCCTACTAGCATCTCTCCATGGCCAAAGCCTCTGCGCCATCATTTAGTCCTTCCCTGGCCCCCGAGCCTTGGTCTTGTCTCCCAAACACCATCCACCCCTTGCTCCAGCCATACTTTCTGCCACTTCGCCACCACCCCCGTTTCACCACCTCCACCTGGACCTCCGGTTACCAGCATCCTTGTTCCACACCGCCAAGACACGGAACACAAAGGCACTGAATGTGGCTGCAAAGAATCCTCGCCAGTAATTCCGAACGGCAAAGTAGGTAGAGGTGACCTCGATGCTGAACAGCACTCCTATGGGGCAGGAAAGCAGGTCAGGTGCAGACCCTCCTACACCTCCCACCGCTGGGACCTCTAACAGGGGTCGGGGAAGGGCCTGGGGGAAGTGATGCTTTGTTGTTCCTTGCAATAAACCACATTCTTGCCTATGGAAGTTTACCCCACTCCCAGACAAGGAATGTGGGCCAATGAGATACAGAGAAGATAGGAAATGGATAGGCTCTTAACTCCCTAACTTCAGGCTCAAATGTCTGTGTACTACAAATAAAGGAATAAATGCAGCTGAAAACTGTCAAACATCCATGGAGATTTATGGACAACTGAAACAGTTCTATGGAAATATTAAAATGGAAGAAGGTTCCAGGGCCAGGTCAGTACCATTGCCAAAGAGAGCTCAGGATTTGCATATTCCTTGACACCCCTCTTCATGTCCCTACAGCTTCCTACACTTTAGGGTAAGTTTATGAGAAATAAGAAAAATAGGATAGGACATTGTGCAGGCCTACAGGATTCAATACTCCAGGAAAAGAAGGCTGGGGCATGCTAATGATGATGATACTTACAAAATGTGACCCCCAAGGACCTAAGCCAGGAGGACAGCCAAGGGGAGAGGAAGGGAAGTCTTCATGCTTAGGCAGGCAAGTGAGAGACAAGGAAAGCTGGCTAGTAGTCTCCAGTCCTTGTTCTGATGGGAGATGCTCAAGCAGAAAGTGAGGAGGGGGATGCAGCACACACACCAGCAGTGCTGGGCCAAAGGAAGCAATGCCACGCAGCCAGAAAAGCACCCTTTGAAGCAAGAAAAGGACCTGCAAGATTTAGGATAAGGGAGTTGATCTTTGATTAAGTCATCAACAACACTTGACCTAAAACTTGGCTAAGCCACCAAGCAGTAGTGGTAACATGCCTTTAATCCCAGCACTTGGGAGGGAAAGAAAGACGGGGGTGGGGGTGGGGGTGGGGGATATCTCTCTGAGTTCAAGGTCAGCCTGGTCTACAGAGCTAGTTCCAGGGCAGGCTCCAAACCCTGTCTTGAAAAACAAAAAAATAGAAAAACTTGGTTAAGCCTCATCCATAGCAAACAGGAGGAGAACTGAGGTAGAAGGGGATGAGAACCAACCCAAGAGGAAAACAAAACATGAGCAAGGCAAACTTTGTCTTTTTCTTTTTTTCCACAGTGTGAATTGTTGATGTGTTTGACCAGCCATTGCCTCCCTCTTCAGACAGCAGCTCACATAATAGGAATTCTCTTCCTCCCAATCCGTGTTCAAAAGTCACATCTCTCGAATCCTTTCCTTAGGGGACAGTGATTAGTCACATCGAGTCTATGGACGAAGGAGATGGCTACTGGGTGCCACTGTCTTTTAAAGCCCAAATTGTCATTCCAATCTTCTTCGTCAAGCAGAGGCCATTCATTTCTCATCCTACTCTCTTGGTATGTGGGGTTATTCTATTTTCCACTTCCAGATTTAGCTATTTGTCCACACTGCTGAGTTTCCCCGGGATTGGAGGTTCCTTGGAAACTAAGTCCAGTCACAGTGGTGAGTGCTCCATTTAGGCTCCATGCCTATACTGGGATGGACAGGAGAGGGGAGAGTATGCTATGGAGGAGGAAAGAACACAGCAAGGGAATTTTAAAGAATGGAGCCAAGGGAGTTGGAGAGATTGCTCAGCTGTTAAGAGCACTGGCTGCTCTTTCAGAGGACCCAGGTTCAATTCCCAGGACCCCATGGCAGCTCACAACTGTCTATAACTCCAACTCCAGGGATCTAATACCCTCACACAGGCATACATGTAGCAAAAGCACCAATTCACATAAAACAAAAATAAGTAAATCATGCCAGGCAGTGGTAGCACATGCCGTTAATTCCAGCACTTGGGAGGCAGAGGCAGGCAGATCTCTGTGAGTTTGAGGCCAGTCTGGTCTATAAAGTCGGTTCCAGAACAACCAGGGTTACACAGAGAAACCCTGTCTTGACTAACCAAAATTAATAATAATAGTAATAATAATAATAATGAAAGAATGGAGCTGAGTGCAGAGCTATGTCAGCCACTCTTCCTGCCCTGCTCTTCAAATCCTAAGGGGGAGAAGTCTGTAGTGGGTATCAGATAGAATGGGTCTTTTTCCTTTGCTTTGCCATAAATAAAAGTAAAATCAGCTTTGCTTTGCCTGGCGGCAATTATCCAACTTAAATGTTACAACCGTCTCCCCGCCCCATGATGTAGACCTGGGGGGCTTTTCTGTAGCAGTCCATTGCGGTGTGATGAGGAGTGGGAACTAATTTTATTACCTGAGACAAGCAAAAGACGCGCTGCTAAGAGAAAAGAGAGCTTTAAAAACATGAGCAGCTGCTAGAAACCCTGGTGTCTTAGGTCTGGAACGCTGTTCTCTTCTTCCACTCTGGGTTCCTCCTTTAATTTCTTTTCTTGCTCCCACGCCTCTGTCTGCCTCTGTCCACTGAAGGCATTGCTCTTGGCCTCCATCTCCTGCTACTTGCTACATAATTTCTTTCTCAATTTCACTTATGCCTGTGGCATCAGCCATGGACACAGGCTGCTGATTAGATTTAGCTCAGTTCCTGGATTGTAGACTCATCAGCCTAGCTGCCTATTTTATATTAGTGGGCCATGGCATAGGAACTTTAAACTCAATATCCTCCAAGTAAAATGTGTACAGTCCCCTCCAGACCCAGTTTGCTTCCTGTGTCCTCTTCCATCCTCACCACCATCACTATCTACTGCACTGCCAGCCTTGTGAGCATGGGTGTTGGCACAGAACACCTACCTTCACATAAAAGCAGCCACCAGGCAGCATCAATTTGACTTGATACCACTTGAGTTTCTCAGCCCCTCCTCTGCTTCTTTTGCTGCCCAGTTCTGTCTGGCATCATATCACATCAGGACCATGACAATAGTCTTCTCGTTAATCTTAGATCAATCTTGTTAATCCACAACCAATTCTATCCTGCACACGTGTGCCAAGGGGATTGGACGAGCAAGTCGAGCTAACCATGTCACTTCCTTGTTTTAAATCCTTCCACGGTTTCACTTCACCCACAACAATACCTCATAAAGTCAGTCCCATGAGACGAAACAAGTCCTATGACATGACAAAGGGGCCTTGGTAGGAAATGTTGTTTGCAGTCCCTGGGTGTTCACAATGCATTCCAAGGCCTCAGATGTTCTGATAACCCTTTCAGTCCATTGTTTTAAAACTACTTACTTATTCCTCTTAAGTCCTGCATTTTCTAACCGACTGGAACCCATTACAGCGATTAACACCAGGAAGAAGTGTGCTCTGTAAAATGTATTTGGGCAGATACTCCTCTAGAGATTAAAACCTGTATCACTCTGTACGACTTCTGCTGACCTTCATGATTCAGCCCCACTTATCTGTTCTGAGTCACTTCCTATCATACTTTCCCATTCTCCTTAGTACTACTCATTACCATAAGGGCAGATATTGACTTTGGATCCTGTCCATTCTCTTCAGAGTCGCCTTGCCTCCATGCAGGCTCCTACTTCGTAATTACACCCATGACAAACACTGTCTCTTTCATAAAGCTTCGCAGGCTCCCCCAGGCTGCCCTGAAGGTTCATTGCACTCTGCCTGAGGAATTGATGCCACAGGGTCATGAACTGCCTGTGATGATCTCTGTGTTTGCCTCCCTGAGCCCTGTGAGAGTGCAGGTCTGTAACGAACGGGATGCTGAGTTGTATTTCTTTATCAGCATAGGAAATTAGGAGTTGCCTATGTTGTGAGCAAAATATCTCAAAGCTACATTTTTTCCAGTTATTCTATATTCATAAAAAAGAATCAAGTACTGCCACCTGCAGATAGGCTTGTCATTTGCAGCGTAATGCAAACAGCCTGAGCATAGCCCCTTCGCTTGCAAGTGCTTAGCAATTTCTTGTGTCAAGAGCAATGCTTGACTATAACTTTTCTTAGGGGAGGTTCCTGTTCTTGTCACAAGACCAGAAAGAAACTTTTGACTCCTCATAAGCTGCAGTCTCCGGAAAAGAATGCAGGTTCTCTTCACCTTAAAATGTTTCTAACAAAACCAAAACAACCACAAATACTTCTTTTATTTGGAAGGCTGCGGGGGGGGGGGGGGGATAAAGACAGCGTGTGTATAAATACAGGTGTGAACATCTGATTACACACTAGCATTCGCTGACAGGGCCTAATGACTTTAATGACGGGAGCTGACAACAGAAGTGTAAATGGGATGCCAGGGGGGTACATGAAGCCTGGATCTGCGTATGCTGCGTACTTCCACCATGTGAGAGCACAGCAAATGGGAGATGCCCTCACTGATTCTGACCTCTCACCCATACGTTATTTCTGTGCCAAGACATTTTAGATACCTGGAACACTCATCTATGAAAAGACTAATAACCATTTCGTCATTGCAACAAGCCTTCTAGTGGCTGGCTGTTTAAAAGTATACACCCATCCTATAACAGTATTTCTTCAATTATCAAATGGAATTTCATTATCAATAATTTCGATAAATGAACCATAAATCCCTGCCCCATTAACATAGCTATTTCGGATGAGGAAATAAACAGGCCTGCCTTTTGTGACTAGGTCCTGTCATTAATAACCCATGATAATACTACAATTTTCTTTATATGGATAGAAAAAGCTACATCCTCTTGTAAATTGCTGGTATATCAAGAAACAACTTTCTTTAAAGCTCTGTAAGTACTTCTCATTCTAAAGTTCACCATCAATCTATCACAGTCTACCAAAACCCTAGTGTCTTTAGTAAGACACAACAAGAGGTCCTGGGAGAAGGGAGTACACAGAATCTCCTGCTACAGAACAGTATTTGTAAATCAAAGGCACCGGCAATGCAAAAAGGCTTTAGCATAACTGGAGACCAGGAGGGCTACTGTGGTTCTCATCTCTGGGTCTGTAGGTGCTTCAACATGCTCCTGTTCCAGTCACTGGTCTATCAACCCACACTCACAGGATTAGGTGGGAATACATGTAAAATGGTTAGAACAAGGCGTGAGGCATATGTTACCTGAGAGTGGCAGTTCTTGTTATAATGGAAACGGTTAATTCAAGCTCTTGGAGAAGCTGACAAGCACTAGCTGTTGAGCAAGACAAGGCAAACCGGCCCATGCACTGGGGATGGGACAGACTTGCCTCCAAGTGGTGTTCCAAAACAGCAGCCGACCCCCACGGCACAGCCCACTGTCAGGATGTCAGTGTAATAGTATGGCTGCTACTAGGGAGAGACAGACAGATGGATAGGTAGGAGAAGAACAGGGAAGAGAGATGGGGGTGGGGTGGGGAGAGAGAATAAGCAGGGGTGTGAAACAAAGAAGAATGAGAGGCCTACATTACAATAATGAACATGGTCCCATCATCCCTGTGGTTCCCAGGCCAGGAGAAACTCAATCAGTTTGGCAACCAAGAAGTGACCTTATGTGCTCAAGGCCAACAGTTGAAAATAAACCAAGGAAAACGCTAAGTAAATAGTTATCAGGCAGACAAATGAACCAATAAAGACCAAACAAAGAGGGGCCGAGGATAAGTAGCAAGAGGCAGGCAGGGACTTCACTCCAAGAGAAAAGTAGTAGTAAAGCCTGCAGGAAAGAGCGCCAGTGTCAGGAGAACACTCAGCTATTTAGCAGTCACTCCCTGGGTGCCCACCCACTAGTCCCTTCAGTGAGCAAGGCCCCTCTACCCAAAAGCTACAGCAGGCACCCACCCACCCCTCCAAGTCTGGCTCAGGCAACCCAGGTAGGGAGGAAGTGAAACTTGCCTCCAACAGGGGCCGCAAAGCAGCATCCCACGCCCACTGCACAGGCTGGCACCA
Source organism: Alexandromys fortis (assembly GCF_014885135.2). NCBI lineage: Eukaryota > Metazoa > Chordata > Mammalia > Rodentia > Cricetidae > Alexandromys > Alexandromys fortis. The sequence continues at coordinate 82,873 of NW_026068030.1, read as the reverse complement.
GAAGATCAAGCTGCCCAGGCACGGTCTGCAACAGAGAAGCACGCCGGGCAAGGCAGGTGGGACAGACAGGCAGTGTGTCAACCGGGGTGGGTGGGTGTCAGGAACTACAAAAGGATGGGGCCAGCACAGCAGGGAACATGGAGAGGAGCTGACACAGTTCATGTGGATAAGGCCTGGCTGAGGTCACCGCAGAGGGGCATGGATCAGGGTGGGCTAGACACTAGGGAGACAGACAGAAGCTGGACAGAGGGTATGATAGGGCTAGGATCCGCAGGCACGGACATGGAGAACAGGAGCATGGGTTAGTGAGATGACGCCTTCAGCACCAAGGCCAGCCCAGAGCAGGCAATCCTCCCCTGCTCTCCTTCTACCAACCAGGCCCTGCTGTGCTGTATCGCCTCACCCTTACCTCATAGACACCACAGAACATGGACATAAACTTGCTCAGGACAGCAGCACAGATGCTGGCAATGTGGACAAAGGGACCCTGGAAGAGAACAGGAGAGCCAGGGATAAGGGATGGAGGAGAAGCATGGAGACACCATTGAACCAGAATTTTTGGCCTCCAGTCCCTGGGCTGGGTGATGGAAAGAGATAAGCCAGACAAAAGTTCTGCCCCATAGGAGCCTCATCCCAGGGAGAAAGAGATGACAAACCAGTGTGTTTTCAGATAACGTTGGGGCTAGGAAGCAAACAAAGAGGCATGAGGCAAAAGAGGTGGGGCGGGGAGGAGATGATGTCCTTCCCTGGCCAGTCACCACCTGAGTTAGTGCCTTGAGTCATAATTCCATGAGTGAGTCTCGTGGGTGTTAGATGGAGAGTGTTCCAGGCAGACGAAAGAGAAAATGCAAGGGTCCTGAGTGCCACAAGCATGGCATGGTGGGAAGATGGAAAAAGAGCCTTGTCTGGAAGCACAGGGAAGCAGGTAGGCAGTGAGGCTGGAGACCCCACAGACAGGAGGTGGTGGACTGGCCTAGGGCTGGCTAGCTGTTGGGAGGAGTGTAGATCTCATAGTAAGAGAAATGGGAAGCTCTTGCGATGATATTGAGTAGAAGTCAGAAGAGTCCAGTTCCATTCTGAAAGATGCTTTGGCTGCTGTGAAGAATTTTGATGGTAGAGGGCAAGTGTGCACACAGGGACAGAGTTGGAGCCTAGCTGTCACCTTGAAGAAAGAAGACTCATCCTAGGTCTTAGTTTTCTCATGTGAAAATAGGAAGACCCAAGGACTGTGCTGATGTTGAGGCTAGCCTGGGCTACATACAAGTTTCAGGACTCTGAGCTAAAGAATGAGACTATCTCAAACAAACAAACATAAAACAAAAATAAGTAATAATAAATGAATAATAAATAAGACAAGGAGACTGATTCTGATTATGGAGAGGGCAGGTGTTTTCTAGAGACATTCTGGTTGTCATAACTAGGGCCTGCTGCTGGGGTCAATGGTTAGAAGCCAGGGATAATGCTAGCATTCCACAGGACACAGAGCGACATCCCTCTTCCCAGCAGAGTTTTCCAGTCTCAAGCTATACTCAGGCCCAGGTTGCAGGCTTGCTGTAGGGTTTCCCCAACTTTAACAGTCTGTCACTAGCTCCAGGGTGAGGAATGCCCAAGGTTTCCCCTTTGTTACTGCCCTTTGGCCCTGGCTGAGTCCGCTCAGCTCTGCCAGCCTTTCCTTCAGCTATGCAGACCTACCTCTTTCCCCACAGGGATGCCACTGCCTAGCCCAGCCGTTAAGGCCACCACCTTGGCTACAAAGGCCTTGAGTGTGAGGTATTCCTTCAAGACAACACCACGAAGAATTGTCTTCATCTCGGGAATTCCCGAACCTACGAGGGTTAAACAAACAACAACAACAACAAAAGGACAATGTCCAGGTTCGAGCTGGAGTTTAAATAGAGGAGAAAGTAGAAATGGGGAAGGGGATCACCATGCTGAGGCCTCAAAAGAGTCCGGAGGATGGAGGGAGCTCAGGGTGGGAGGTTTGTAAGAAGCCAGACTGCATTGTCTCTTGGAAAGCACTCACCCACAGCCTGAGGAGAGATGAGTTGGCAAAAGAGGGCACTGAAGAGGATGAGGATAAGGGGGAAGGTGACCCAGGCCAGGTACTGCAGAGGAAGGCTGGGCTGCATCTGGGCATAGGTCCACTTGTAGGCTGCAGGAACACAAACACACAACCTGGGATAGAGTCTAGGAAAGGCTGACAGTGAGACCGGCTCACCAGCTCCCTCACCCCTCACATTCACACTACCAGACGGCATGGGCATGCCAGCTTGTTCTCATGCCCTGGGCGTCTTAGCTGCCTGGCCCCAGGGAATTCCTTCCACTGTACATGTAGGAATTCTGAGTGGAGCCAGGTGGCTATCTATCCAAGTCCCCTCTGGCAGAGGGGGCTGGTGGCTGTGGTGCATGTCACAGTTGAATAAGAAGCTGGAGCAGGGCTAGAGGCCAGAGGGTGATCATTGATAAATGAATGGATTCCCGAGACTTGGAAATTTCAGTGATGAAACCAGGAGGAACCCTGGGAAAGCTGCCCAAATCAGTCACCCTGTTTGAGTGGCAGCTGGCAGGAAAGGCATGGGTGGTGATCTGGTTGTCAATAAGTTTAGCTTTATTTGGAGTCAAAGTCAAATCTGACTGCTCACACAACATGCTCGGCCCAAACAAGCCTGGACTGCAATGGGAAGATAGTTTTAATATGGAGAAGGTAGAGAGCAGCAGTCCAGGGCAAACCTACCCTGAAGGCTCTTGGCACTAACGTAGTCCATGCACCAGCTGACTAGAGCCATGAGCAGGCCCAGGAGCACAAGAAAGATCCAGTCTTCCCCCAGCTTCCTTCTGACCACGCGTCCCAAGCGGTGGACACAATCTAGGGAAGAAGTAAGGGTAAAGGAGGAGGAAAGCAGCTCTCTAGTCATTTCTTTGGGAGCAGGCTGAGGAGCAAAGGTGGGAGTCGTCTGTATATTAGTCACGGGACATCCCTCTACATCTCTGCCGGTTGTTGGGCCTCTCCTGCCAGAAAGCACTACAACCGTACTCCCCATGAATATATGAATTTCCATATGAGACTCATTTCTTCCCATTGGGAGAAAAGAGAAACAAGGCAAAGTATTAAGGAGGTGAAGGTGGATGTCTTTCGGTTATTCAGAGGAGGGCTTTGGCGTGTGAGGGGTGTGCGTGTGTAGGTGTGTTGGGAGATACGTAACGGGGCATCCACGTTATTCTCCCAGTCCCTGTTCCTCCTATTCCAGATTCCTCTAATTCTCAGTGCCCATCACCTTGACATTTAGAATAGTGGTCCTCATCCAAGTTGTTCACAGTCGAACTGGAGCCCATCTTCTTGGGCATCCCCCTGTCTTGTTCCTTATGTGAATATTTTTCTTTGTGATGGCCATATATCTGTATGGGTGAAGAACGGTCAGTGTCTACTTTGTTGAAGAGACAGAAAGGATACAGAAGATATTACGTAGACTTAGATTTACAGAGAAAAAGGAAAGTGTTCTCGAATCTGGACACTGAAGGCTGCTGCAGGTACTTTATAGTCATCCTGTCGCTCCTATCTCTACTATCTGCTCACACATTACTATTTCCATTCCATTTCCCATCCAACCCTGCTTCTGTTCCACCATTTCCCCAAAACCAGAAACATCTTGGTCCATGGTAGCTGTTACCAGGAGACTAACTTCTACTTGGACGTGAAGGTATGAAGAACTCTGCAGAAATCATAATCCGCCTGTGTTCTGCATGTCTATATTTCCCTGGCACCCCTGCATTGACTTCTCACCTCAGGATCCCAATTTAGACAAAGAGAGACCACACTAATCTAGCTAGCAATGGATTTTATGCTTTTACAGGGCCAGACAGTGACTGCTTGCATTTTGCCTTGGTATGCTTGCCTGCCTTGAGACACTCCGCTTCCTTATTCAAGTTCTACAAAGCCCATCCAGCTCACATCCCAGAGCTTGTAGACACAAACAGGAATTGGGCTGAAAGAGGCAAATTAATCTACTTCCCGACATGAACTAATGGGGTCCTCAGAACTAGAGAAGGGGTGCAGCCCTGTCCCCGTGTTAGCGTTTGTGTCATAACGGATCTCAGAGTGCTAATGACTTCATGCTGGCCCCACTCACCTAACCTCAACTCATCCTCTGGGGCCAGGGTCAGGCCAGGCCATGGGACTGATTCTGGGAGAGCCTGGGTAGTAGAGATCTTATTTCACAATATGAACAGCAGTTTGGTGTTTCGGTCCTGAGCAGGCACACACTCATTATCCTGCGCATGAAGGTAGTGACTGAGAAAAGCAGTGTTTCTCTTCAAACTCTACCCATCACCCAGAGATAAAAAATATTACCGGCTGGGCACGGTGGCACACACCTTCAATGCCAGCACTCAGGAAGCAGAGACTGTGAGTTTGAAGCCAACCTGACCTACATAGATAGTTCCAGGCTAACCAGGGATACGTGGTAAGATCCTGTCTCAAAAACAAATGAACACAACAAACCAGAAAATGTTTCCATTGCAGATCAGCTATTGGGGTTGCCTAAGCACTCTAAGTTGTGGGCGGGAAGGAATGAGGAAACAGTGTGCTCACTCAGGATGGGAAAACACTCTGAGGGCCAGTTGTATTCTGCTGGTCCAGCAGTAACCATCACACTATGGCAGGTTTAGAGGGACTGAGAAATCAAATCCCAAATGTACAAGTGATGAAATGTCTACAAAGTGTAGAGAGTCCTCTAGTGTGTGCAGGGCTGAGGGGGGGCATAGGGGACAGAACCCTCTTGACAAAATACTGGTGACTGCTGCATCCTGGGAGCTCATTATACCATCCGAGTTTTATGTGTGGTATTTTCCCGCACAAGCCTTAGACAAAGAACACATTACATTCCTGTTTGCTTTCCAGGTGGGTTGGAATCTAGATTAACTCTGCTCCCAAACTAACCTGCCATTCTTTTCTCCATGAAACATCAGCTCCCTTAGTCAATGTCCTGTCACCAGAAAGTGCTCTAACTAGCCAGGCGGTGGTGCACACACCTTTAAACCCAATACTTGGGAGGCAGAAGCAGGCGAATCTCTGTGAATTTGCGGTCAACCTGGTCTACACTTAACGAAGCCCTGTCTTTAAAAAAAATGTTCTAACTGCCCCTTTGCTCAAGTGCCTGCCTTCTCCAGATATATGGCACTTGGGCGAGAATGAGCTGGATTTGACATTTAGTTCCTGCTCCTCAACACTCCTCCCTCCCCACTACGGACCTACCTCCAGCAACTGCTCAGAGAACCGATTCTCATGACCCTGGTGCTGATACCATTCACTCAGGCCACCTCCAGGTTTCCAGCCTGACTCGAAGAACCAAAGCCCTGCCATCAAAACCCTTCTGAAGTCGGATCTCTTCCCCGATTCTTTCCATTCTGTCCCATTCTGCATTCTTCGTTGTTAAGAGGCACACTTACTTATGTTAATAGTGACCTGCAAACTTCCCGAGACAATTCTCCTTTCCTGTCTGTGCCCATCCCCATTTCTCTTCTCTTACTTGTCCATCTACCACTGATCCCCAAGCCCTGGATGGTAACTGCCTCTGGATAAAGCACACAGCTCTGCACTTTCCTAAGTGTCTTATGTTTCACAGAAATCTTAAATTGTTTTATAATTAGTGTGTGTGTGCGCGCCTGTGTGGAGGAGGTTTTTCCTTCCATCATGTGGGTCCCAGGAATTGAACTCAGGTATAGGGGCAAGCACCTTTACTTATTGAAACATTTTGCTGGCCTTTTAACAATTATAACACCACCCCCAAAAACAAGACCCCAGGGATCAAACAAGCTAGGTAAATACTCCACCAGAATTCTATTTTCAAGCCCTTAAAAACTTGACACCATTTTTGAGCTCGTTTTAATACTGGTCATTGATCATTGATAAATCATTCAGTTTCCCCTGCTTGTTCCAGTACCTTTCTTCTGGCTTTTGTGCAAGTGTGTGTGCATGTGTATGTGTGTGTGTGTGTGTTTGTGTATGCATGCATACAGGGCATTCATTGTGTGGAGAAACCCCATGCTGTCTGCATGTGGGTGATGGCAGAGGAGATCCTATGAGAACCACTCTGATTACGTAAGCATGTAAGCATGCACTCTTCACGTTAGTGTGGCTCTGCTGCTGTCCCACATGGTTCAAATATTCTGTTAGTAAAGGCTTTTGAAAGTGCATGCAATTCTTAAGTCAATTTTAAAAACTTATTCTTTAAAAGGCTTTTATGTTTTGAGCAAATTTGTCATTTAATTTTCCAAATAAATACCATTCCCCCTTCTCACCTAACTCCCAATTTTTACCAATCCTTGGCCCCGCTGACACCTGTCTGCCACTTCCCTCCCGCCCAGAGAATTTACCTGTGTTGGGTGGGCATTGTGCCTGGGACCCATATCCTTTCGGGGTCGGTGTTGAAGGCCCCCATTCTCTGAAGGCAGTCCATAGCTGGTACAGTGTTCAAAGGGCATGTACTGGTACTGGGGGGCACTGCCCCACCAGCTCTGTTCACCCCCATGCCGCTGGGACTGGGACCGCTCCATGTGTCCTCCCCCCAAGCCCCAGCCAGGCCTTGGCCTGCTTGCTCCCACTCTCCACCCAGTAGCTCCTTAAGCCTCTGCTTTTGCCTGTCCCCAAGGCGTCTGGGGCACCATGCCCACCTCCAGCTATTTATAGTTGTCTCTCCATCACATGACACCCCCCCACACACACTGCCACATCTGATCCTCCTGGGGTCGAAGCAGGTGTGAGTGCTGTGTGGGGGTGGGGGTTAGGATGAAAACCTATGGGACAGTCCAACAGGGAATTCCCTCTGCCAGCCAGCGGCATTGTCCCTTCCCTAGGCGGTTCACAGCTCCAGGTCACTAGTCCCTCTATAAATATCATCAGGACTAGGATGAAAAATTTCCTAGTGCAATTTTTAGGCTGGGTGTAGAACAGAGTCTAGAACTTCCTTGACTACCTCATGGGAGGTGAGGGGAGAGCGAGCTGAATGAAGGCACTAAGAGTTCTGGTAACTTTAGACAGGCAACTCACCTGGGAGAGTAGCTGACGCCTCTCCGCCATCTCTCCCTGGTAGGCTCTTTTCAGCTCAGTATCTCTTACGGGTTCAGACCCTGAACTTCTCTGTGGCCAGCTCTTCACATCCATCTCATTCCCAGCTTTCTGCCCTTGAGTCTGCCTGAGGCGGCTAAAAACACTGGAGTGCCTTCCCCTTGATCCCACCCTTATCACCCACTGGGTGTGGAATGCTGTGGGAAGCAGGGCTCATAGCCTTGGGTTCCACAGTGTCACTTATTTCCCAGACATGTGTCAGCCCCACCAGCAGCTCGGATTAATAGGGAGGGACGGAGCCTCCATCTCCAACGTGATGCCCAGGACAGCTACCAGGGTAGGGTAGATAACAGGTGAGAAGAGGAAGTCAGCTAGAGACATAGGGAAGGCGACAGTGGGAACCCAATAAACAAAAGATGGAGAAGTAACCTTCTCTTACCTAGTCAATAAATTAAATTTGATGAAGGACAAAGTACTGCATAGGGCATTCTGTTTTTCCCATCAATTTTTCTAAGACATTCTTTTCCTATGAAGTCATTATAAAAGAAACTAAGGCAAACTGAATTTCAGGTCTCTTAGGAGGTCCTCTTAGGAGGGACTGAATGGTATGGACACCGACTCTCTGGTCTGCAATATGATTCTGACCTAAACTAAATGGAATTGCTCAAAGTGGGAAGCTAGACACCATTAAAAGTACCATGTATTCCACAATTAGAAAAATTTAATTTTTACTGTCATTGTTTTTAATTACATGTCTGTATGTATGTACACATGAGTACAGGTGCCCATGAGGTCAGAAGTTGTCTGACCCGCCCTGCAGCTGGATGTATAGCAAATGTGAGTGGCCCAACCTAGATGCTAGTAGATCTTCTACGAGGGCTGTTAAGTCCTCTTAACCACTGAGCCATCTCTCTGCTCTCTCTAAAAACATCATTTTGTGTGTGTGTGTGTGTGCGCGTACACGTGTGATGGTCAGAGGACAACTTTTGGGAATTGATTCTCTCCTTGCACCATGTAGACTCCTAGGCTGGAATTTAGGTCATCAGGCTGCAGGTGACTTAATCATACTGAGTTAGTGTTGAATATCATTAATCAAAGGGAGATATACATGAAAACCACAGTGAGACATTACTTGTTAGAATGGCTGGCACCAAGGACAAGCGTGGCAAGCACTGGCAAGAACACAGAGAAAAGGGAACCCTTGGTACTAATAGTGGGAGAAACTGTCATGGTCCTCATGGCAAACAGTAAGCCAGAAATAGAGCTACTGTAGACTCAGCAATCCTACCTGTTTATACAGAGAGAAGAAAACAAACCACCGTCTCTCAGATACCTGTGTTCTTTTGTTCACTGTGGCACATTCACAACAGCCAAGACACAAAAACTACCTCCATGTCTGTCAACAGCTGAAGGCATAAAGGAAGTCTACACATATGACTCAGCGGCAAAACACACTTTCTTTTAGACAGTGCTAAGAAAGATGTCAGACATATTCAAATACTGTGCATGTTCATAGTCAAATACTGTGCATGCTGTTTATATGCAGAATCACAATGCATACGGAGCCAAAGGCTATTACAGGCTGAGATGGAGTGGGAAGATACTGGCCAAGGGTACACTTTAGTTATTGAGCTCTGAGTTTTAGAGAGCTCACAAACATGGTGGCTACAGTTAGCAATACCTGTGTACCTGAAATCTGCTAAGGGTTGATTTTAAGTGTCCACACATATACATATAGGTAATGAGAGGTGATGGTTAAGAACCTGGATCCTGGGGATCATTTCACCATGCATATATACTAGTATATCAGGTTGTGTACCTTCACTATCTATACTATTTCTAATAGTCAATTACATACTAGTAAAGCTGAAAATAATACCAACACCCTTTTTAAAATCAGCCCTGAGATTGCATGGTATACAATCCACACTCCAAGGTTACAGAGGATGGGAGAGGGAGTAATAGGTCAGATGAAGACAACAGAAAACCAAGATCAAGGGATTCCTAATGAAGATCAGAGATTATATATTCTTGGAGGGTTTCAGAGACACTCTCCCCATTTGTGGCTCTCTGAAGGTGACCACTTTCTGTAGGAAATTTTCAGAAACAAGTGTCAGATGTGATCACTGCTTCCAAAGTATCACTAAGCACAGTAGTACCTTAAAGCAGAGCACTGTGGTCAAGGGCTGAGATCTGAAATCAGAGACTAGCAGGGACTGCAAGGCACTCACACCCTGCCAAGCTGAGTGGGAGGCACTTAGTCCTCATGAAAAGTACCAACTTCAATAAGAAGACCCTGATTCTCAAAGCAGGAACATCATATATATATATAGGCTACTAGTCCTGGACTGCAAGAATTTAAGAGTGAGGGACTGGGGCGATGGCTCAGTAGGTAAGAGCACTGACTGTTCTTCCAGAGGACCTGGGTTCAATTCCCAGCACCCACATGGCAGCTCACAACTGTCTGTAACTCCAGCTCCAGAGGATCTGACGCTCTCATATAGACCAACTTTCAGGCGAAACACCAATGTACATGAAATAAAGATAATTTAAAAAAAAGAATTTAAGAGTGAAATAGCTTGTGTTCAAAATGAAGAGTAGTTAATCCTATGAGCTACCACTTTATATCCGAAATCTTATTGGGCTCAGTGCTTAGATTCCAATTTGGAGGGCCCCCAAGTTGAGCTATGGGGTAGTCTTGCAAAGGTTCTAAGTCTGGAAACAAATTCATGAACAAGGATGTATGTGTATTCTTCTAAAGTTTTAAACCATCTCCAATGGCCCATGATATACTAAGACTAAAAACCATATACAAGATGGGGATATATGTAGCTGTGTGTGACAACTGTCTCTTAGCATTCCTACCCCCAGATTTTCAAACAGATTTTCTTTCCAGGTTATACTGGTTTTCCAGCTCCAACCTCTGCTAGTTTGACCTTGCCAGTGTATAGGGCAATAAATACAAGTGCAACTTTGTAGTACTGGGGAATAAAGTGAGGCCATGCTAGTCAAGGATCACTGAGCCATACTCTTACTCCACACTGTGACTAAGCGTGAAGCAGGCAGTTCACTGCAGCCTAATGGAGCATGTTGAAGTGTAGATTAGACAAAGGGTCTGGTGAAGGGTGGGACACAAAGCAGTCACACCCTAACCAGCACTCTTTAGGGATGTTTTCACCCATCTTTCCCTGTGTGTATGCAGGCAGCATGGAACCCATATCCAGCTACTTCCTGTAAATCCAGTAAAGCAACCTCAGTTTCTCCAAGGCACCCTGTTTGCAGCAGGATTCATTGCTCAATCCTCTTCCACTCCACAATGGGCTTCATTCTCTATCCTTTTAAGAATCCGTTGTCTTTGCCCATGCTCTGCAGATTAGGCCTTCTGGAGTAGTTAGTATACTACCAGTTTTTCATCTGTTTCTATTTTTTCCAACCTAGTATTTTCCTGGCATCACTTTTAACCCTTACTGTGATTTTTTTTTTTTAAAGATACAAACCCTTTCCTTCCGTTTAGGTAAGGGCAAACAGAGACTGTTAACTACTTTATCCAGTGTCTCAGCATCATTAAAAGGCATCTTAAAATCAGGGCTTTGTGATTTTAGGACATGCCCTCAAACCTACCTTTCTATTTTGACAGCTCAACCTCTCTGTTATTGTGTCTCCTGGGGAAAACCAGGGAAAGAGACTCCCTTATGGGTCTCCAGGGAAGCTAGGTGCCTGCAACACTCCATCAGCTGTAGTGGTGTGTTCCTCTTTAGACACCTCCTCCCCTCCTTACAGCTTTGCTCTGGTGAAGAGTGGTTTCATTTCTTCCTGCTTTCCTTTCCTGTTTGAGAAAACAGGATGGGGAAGGGCAGCAGAGGACGGCCCCCACCTCAGGGAGGGGGATAATTTTAGAAGAGAATCCCCTGGCAGAGGTAAGTGGGGGAAGGGAGGAGAGCTATGAAATTCAACCTGACACCCGTATTCAAGGGCGGGTGAGAAGGACATGGACTCCAGCTGAGGCAGGCACTGCTCCATGTAATTCTCCAAAAGACCACACCTCCTGTGTCTTTGCTGTCTTGAAAATGGGTACCTATGTCAATTTTGTATCTTCTAGAGAATCTGTGCCACCCTCACTTGAGCTACTGGCTGTTTTTCTGTGGTACTTCCCTCCTCCCATTCCTATGTTTCTTTGCTCTCAATGCTCTCCCATCTTCACTCCCCTCTCTGGAGACAGGCTTTGCCTCAGCTGGCTGACAGACATCCGTCATTCCTCAGCAGCTTTCCACAGCCCTTTAGTCTCCGATGTTCCAATAGACCTCCCTAGACACAACTCAAACTGCTGCCTCTCCATGCACGCACCCCGAATTGGAGTCCACTGCATACATCTTTTTATGGCCAACTTAGAATCTGCTAAATTTTTGTCTACAGTGAAAAATCTTACATCTAATTTGGGCTAACTGAAAAATGAAATTCCAGTATCCTCCCCACTTCTACCTCCCCTTTTTGGCACTACCTGATATTTCAGCCTCCATCCTATAACCTAATCTCATTTGAACATGAGAAATCTCAAGGTTATGTCAATAAAGACAGGCCCACATCTGGTCATAGTGAAACATAGTGATAGCAAAATATGGGGGATTTCAGATCTAGGCATGTCTTATGAAGGAGAAGAAATGATACAAAGTAAGGGGCTAAGGAAATGAAATATGCAAGCTTCCAAAGATTGAGCATCTACAAAAATAGACACCAGGCACACATCAGTAATAAGCATCAACATTTATTTGGCACCTGATGGCAATACAAATTCTTGGCAGTGGAAAGTGTGAAGATTCTATCACTCAAATATATGCATTCTATACTGACCCAAAGGCAGAATTTTGCAGGAAGTCTTCAAACCACCTGGTTCACACAACAAACATTGAGCACCTCAACTACCATAGGCCTCAAACATACTGGGCACCATGGAGATGTGAAAGAAGTTGTCTCACATGTGATATGTCTTCAAACAGTTTAAAAACAAACAACAAATCAGTGGATAAAAATAAAACAACTGAAAAAACCAGAAGAGTACAAATACTAATTAACCTGTATACTATAACAGCAACTTAGAAATTGCTAAAAGGTAGGATTTCACTAGAGTTAGCTGCTTGCCTCCTTCCTTTATTCAAGAAACAATCATCGAAGACCTACTAAGTTCCAGGTACTGGGTATAGAGTAAGAAACATGGTTTCTGCTCTGGGAGGTTTCAGCTTAGTAGGGAAGATATCAACAAGTGAAACATGCAAATGTGCCTTACAAACTGCAGAAGCACAATGAACGGCCACCATGCTGCAGTCAGCAGAGGTCCAGAAGACTGTTCGTGGATAGCATGGTTGAGACGTCTCCACTAGACTCAGGAATAGAGAGCTCAGAAAACCATGGCTCTGATTTGAGGAACCGAGAGGGGCTGGAGCACAGTGAGAAATCACCACTTATTGAGATCCAAAAGGAAGGTAAGAGCCAGATCTCGTAAACTGGGGTAAGCATTTGAATTTTAGATGAGGTGTAACAGAAAGCCAGTGTTCTAAGCAGGGGTTTAAAAAAAAAAAAAAAAAAAAAAAAAACTACTATTATGTGGAGAATAAACTAGAAGAGGCAAAATGGAAATGCAAAAGATTTTAAAGAATAAGAAAGTTTCATAAAAGCAGAGAGAAGTGCTTAGAGGTTAATGGAGTATCATGTATGTTACTATCCTCCTAACACAGAACAATGGGGGGGGGCGGGTAATGCCTCATAAACTGAAGGAACTTTACGCTGAAGCAGATGGCAGGAACAGGAACTACAGTGCACCTTCAGTGGCCAGACACTGCAAAGGGGGACTTCACAGACTTCTCAGAAGCAGTGAACGGGAGGAAAGGAAAGTGGGAATCAGTGCAAAGCAAGAGACTTCATGATGGCCAGATATGAAGTACAGTGTAAGTGCACTGCAGAAATCACAGCAAGGAAGGAGATCCTGGTGACAGGTGACACTGTGAGACCTGGCACGCTTACCTGTCACTGCACTTTATACTGAAATGCCCTACCAGGTTCATCTCAATGACAATTCAAATACAGCAGGACCAGGGAAATTTCTACAACTTCCAGAGTTAGGCATGCAGACCTCAGGCTCTGTTCAAAGGCTGGGTGCACAGAGCACAAAGGAGCAAAGGGCAAAGCTGAGAAGATGGTTCGTCACCTAGGGCCCAGGGCCTGCACTCAAATGCCCAGGAACTTCTGCTCACAGAAGCAGGGTCTAATTCTCTCATCTGCCTCATCAAGACAGATGAGCACACTTACATTAAACTGAGACATCTTCCAATTCTTCACTGTGGGACAAATGAGGTTTAGATATGAAAAAAATAAGATAGGAAACGATCTCTGAGATACCTTAACTGATGGAACAAAAGCAATGAGCAAAGTACCCCTAAAAGCCCTGGGAACAGAAATAGCAAACAATGAGAAATCCATATGTCCTCTCCCCTCAATACTGTGTTCACAATGTCATTTTCCAGGTGCTTTGGCTATAGCCAAAATGCTTCTGGCCGTAACTCCATTCAGAGTTGGCTCTACAGGGAGAGCGCACCACATCGGAAGAGCTGTCTGTAAGTCTCATACCCAAAGATGGAGACGGCTGACAGGAAACAACCTGGGAGAGTCTCATATCCCTGAGGGGGTAGATAGAAAAAAAACATCCTGAAGAGAAAGCTCCATTGTGCCCCCCATGGTTCAGTGGCCTCCAACAGCAGGAAGAGCAGGTGGCATCACGTGGGCGGGTGGCCTGGGAACAGGTAGAGCTGCCGGCACAGAGTACTACAGTACTCAGACATCTCCTTGCATCGGTGGAATTCTGTGCCAGGGGCATAGCCTTCACGCTCCTTGATAAGGGCATTCACCTGGGAAGGCAGAACCAGTGGTCCAAAGTCTGAGATCACTCTGTGCTTCCATGATACAGACAACCAGAAGGGGAGACTAATAAGGTGGGCAGGGCAAGGAAGGAGAACACTGGAGATGAAAAGGTTTGTAGTGCCAGATGGCACTGACCTACCTTAACCAGCATGTCAGCCACGTGCATGTCACAAGCTCTTTCAGAGAAAACCCGAGTGAGTGCTTCAATGTACCAGGAACCCCGTTTGGTGTTCCGCATGGCAGCCGTGCCTACAACCAGGGGTGGGAAGGTCATGGGCAATCCTCACAAAGACAGACTTATGGCCTCTTCTACCCTCCCTAAACAAAGACCTTGGTTTAAAAACAAAACAAACCCAAGTCTAGGACAGTATAATCTACATTCACAGTCTCTCAAAATACCTTTTAGGCAAGCATAGCCACATATCATGTCCGAATAATCTACATTCACAGTCTCTCAAAATACCTTTTAGGCAAGCATAGCCACATATCATGTCCGAGCGAGTCGGCAGTCTCATCTTCAATAATTCTTCTTTGCCGGCATCACTCTCCTCACATCCAGGGGATTGCGGGTGGTTGTTTCCATCTTGCTGGTCAACCCCTCGGTCTGTCTCGTCTATAAAAGACCAACAGAAGAGATAAAGATGTTATTTTCTCCCATCTTTTTAGATCTGTTATAGGTACATCCAAGTTCCCTATAATCTTGACTGAAGAGCCATTTTCAGCTGTTGCTCCAACCTATGGCTAATAAATTAAAAAAAGTAAAATTAAAAACTCATTACTTTCTAAACACACATCCATTGCTCAAGGGATGACTTGTAAAGGCCAGGCAGGCACATGCACCTACACAGGCAGAACATGCCTCATTCTGCCTAAGGGTGAAAGTGCTCAGTTTAGCCCTCCTTGCAAATGGAGGTAAAAATCACCACATTAACTTGTTCAGTTAATAATGTATAGAAACACTTTATTTATTTATTTTGCTGTATCAGAAAACAAACTAGTGATATTCAGTCTTATTAAAAAATGGTCTGTTTACTATTCATATTCTACAATAAACTTACAACCTCAAACTATGTTACCAGTTTAAAAAAAAAAAAAAAAAACAAAGAAAACGTAGAGACTAAGTGTGATCAGAAGTTTTCAAGGTGGTTTTTACTTTTAAAACTTTTCTCTTTTGGGCTAGAGAGATGGCTCAGAGGTTAAGAGCATTGCCTGCTCTTCCAAAGGTCCTGAGTTCAATTCCCAGCAACCACATGGTGGCTCACAACCATCTGCAATGAGATCTGGTGCCCTCTTCTGGCCTTCAGGCATACACACAGACAGAATATTGTATACATAATTAATAAATAAATATTTAAAAAAAAAACAAACAAAAAAAACTTTTCTCTTTTTTCGAGACAGGGTTTCTCTGTGTAGCTTTGGAGTCTGTCCTGGAACTCACTCTGTAGACCAGGCTGGCTTTGAACTCACAGAGATCCGCCTGCCTCTGCCTCCCGATTGCTGGAATTAAAGGTGTCCACCACCACCGCCCGGCATTAAAATAAAAACTATTTGTTAAGTTTATAAGACAAATCATAGCAGGAGGCCAAGCTTATTAGAGAAGTTCAAAAAGGGAAGACGTTCTAGTAACAGGCTATTTTAGGGTCAGGCAGGAGTCATGCTGTAGAAAAGGACAGAGTGATGGGGCACAGGTCAGCACGCAGCTAAGAGTGTGCCCTTCACAGGACTTCCTGCATGAGATTCTCAAGACTCTCAGGAGCAGAACAAACTGATGCTCAAAGAACTTTTGGTAAAAGTTCATTGACTCACTGACTCAAAAGAGATTTTTTTCTTTTAAATTAAGCATCGTGTGTATACCAGGCACTGTCTTCTACTAAGATCTAGGGACACACTGCATGAAAACAAAGGAGAACAAAACAAAAAGCCAAACCCTGCTCTTCTCAAGCTCATTATCTAGTTTGGGAGTCAATCACTGTATTACGGGAAGATTGGCAAGTTCAATTATTCAAAGAAGCATCGGCTTCAGGTCACACTGTAATGGACTAGATTTTAGGTATGGACAGGACAGGCATAAAAGATTCAAATGACTACAGAAAAAAAGCAATTTCTTCATTCAGCCCTTACCACTACAGATAATATTCTGAGGTGGGAAGAAAATGACCACTAATGGTCCTTTAAAAAATGGAGGGCTTGCTTGTTGCCTTCAAGTTTCAGGCCTATTATTCAGTAAACATTATCCTCTTTTCTTCACAACTGATTTCTAGATTACTGCAATTTTTAGACATAGATTTCGTAACTTTTAAGAGTATAAAGCAGTGCTCTGGGAAACATCTATGAATGAAAAATGCTTGTTTTTACATGCTTTTTTCTTAGTGGAGTTCCCCGCCATGGTAACTTTCCTGGAAAAATAGAGCACACTATTTCATAGTTAAACTCCCCAAAGTATTGTCTGTTGAAGTTCAAAATCTCAGCTGTGACTAAGGGTTTGTAATTAGCTGGAGCAACTACCTGTGATCAGCCACAGCTCACTACAAGGCTTACAGAGATGCTAAGCATTTTAGATCTGGGCACTGTGGATATATTACATAATGGGGGGCAAGGTGGCCTACTGTACAACTAGGGGGTAAATCTTATAATCTTGTGCTTGTCATGCTGCACCACCCCCTTTTCTGGAAGACTCTCTCCACACCTGTGTAAAGGCATGTGTCCATGGTCCAAATTAAGCCTGTCCCTACCTGTAAATATCTCTTTAAACTAACCTCGGGTAAAATGGTCTGTTATTACTGTGTACTCTTACACAACTGCTATCACACGAATTTCACTCCTGCATGACAACTAGCCTCAAGCTGTTCTTCACATATACTTGCTTTAATTTCCCGAGTAAGCCATATACTCCTTAGGCATACTTAGATATTTTCTTCTGCTTCTGTGATGTCATTTATAACCACAGTCACACGGCAGGACCGTAAAATATACTCTGTGGTGACACAGAGGGAAACATAAGCATCTTCATGTTGGATTATGTAAACTTTAACCCACACTATAAAACATTTGAGGATGCTGACCACATTGTAACAGCCATGGCTGGCTTTCTCTCCAGATTTACCATGAGTCAGGTACAAGCCAACTAAGCACTTAGGTGCAAATTCATTAGTCATCAAAACAGCTTAAAGAAATTTTATATAATGACTATCCAGTTTATAAGAAGGAAATGGAAGTGGAGGGAAGTGAAGTAACTTCTCTCACTTCACATAGTTATTAAACAATAGAGTCACATTCTGATTCCAAATTTAGATTCTTAATTACTACTGCTTTCTTCTAGATGAGAAGGAGGCCTGTGTGTCTTCTGAGCCATGTGACACAGGCTTGGTTCTTAAAGGGGTAGGAGAAACTGCATGCAAGAAAGAGGATAGAAGCAGCTCAGGAGTCCGATGCAGACATGGGTTCTGTACTGTTCTCCTGCATGCTCCAAGAATGACAAAGAAAGGAAGCAAGAGCGCAGGAGCGTGAACACGGCACAGACAGAAAATGGAAAAGGGGTAAGAGAAGGAAGATTTGGAAGAGACAAGCAGAAATCCTTAACTGGAATGAGAAACAAAAAAAAAAAAAAGTGCATTGCAGTTAATAGCAGAGAAGAGTCCAGGTTCTCAGGAGAAAGGTCAGATACTGGCAAGAGGCTCCTGAGAACAGGATATGGAGGTGTACAGAGCTGGCCAGACTGAGAGCCTTGGGCTGCCCAAGTCCTAGCACACCCCATGCATTGGGAGACACTTACAGAGCAAGAGAGGCGGTGGCAGCAGTGAACAGAAGGAGGTGCCCAAGGGATCCAATAGCACCTGAGAGGAGCAAACAGGAAAGTGAGAGCTGGTGGAGGCTGCCCAGGAGCCACCACCCAGATGCTGGTTAGCCAGGGCACTCACCTCCACGGCATGCTTGGATGAAGAACATTTTCGGCTTGTTCTGTAGACTTGGACAGTTAGCATTGTCAAAAAGTCGAAAAACCTCTTGGAGCTACCAGAAACAATGAGGGAGAGGGGAAGTTAAACAACTGTGAAACCTCTTCAAGTCCAACACAAACAAATGCAGTCATCATCTGAAAGGTGGGCTGATGGTTGATCTTTCAGCTTGACTGATTTACAATCCCTTAGGAGACACAACTTAGTGTGCCTGCGAGGGCACTGAATGTCCAGAAAGAATTACTTGTGAGGGCGGCATCTCTTCTACGATGCATGATCTACCCACATGCAGGTATGCAGCCTTGTGCTCCTGTCCCAGGGGAGAGGTGGCTTCCTTGCCCCAAAAATCTAATAGTGGTCTTTGGAGTTAACATTTGGAGGAACTTGAAAGAGTCTGAAGCTGTAGGCTAGGAAGCCCGAGAATGGTGTAAGTAGGGCTTCACGGGCCATTTAAGTGGGAACTGGACAGCCAAAGTGCTAAGAGAAATACAGACACAGGCTAGCCTCAAGAGATCACAGACTCAATCAGGGGCTCTAATGAGAACTCAGCTTGTGTTCTGCTATGGTGTGAAATATGAATGCAGTCTGTTGATATTCTGAAAACTTGAGGCTGAATTTAAAATAACTGACTAATTTGCATATTTTAGCTTAACATTCAGTCTGTGTGACACGGTTATTGCTCACTAAATCTACCCAGGTTTATAGTGAGTGAAGTGCACAGCACAAAGATATGATATAAACATGAAGTGTTATGAAGAAAGGCTCTGAGTTTAGATAAAGTTAAGGACGGGGTGGGAGTTCTTTTATTTTTCACTAGAACGCCTTGAACTCTCAATGTCAAAGGTCTTCAATCAAGGACAATGAAACCCAGTGCTAGACATCTGGGAGAAGAGTTCTGTTAGAATCATTGACGCAAAATCTGAACTCTGCATTGGACAATAGAAAAGGTGCCTTTTCTCAGCCAAGAGAATTCCAAGGCTGACAGCACAAACTCACACAAAGGAGAACACCTGAAAAAAATTGTCCTTAGGGGTACCCTGCTAAATAAAGGTTACCCAGGGAAGTATTTTCTAAGGTTCAGGTAAAAAAGCAGAGGTTTCTGTAGCTATAGTTCCAGCTACATCTCAAGCTGGCAGCAGAGTGAGGTGAAATCATAGACGCTTGCATCAAGGTACCAGAAGAGCCACCGAAGCTAGGCAATGTATAGTCTCGGCAGGACTGGGTACCTGTATGAACTCCTGAGTAGTTGAAAAATTAAGGTGAAATATAAGTTGTATATGGAGAGCCCACATAATAGGGAAACCAGAAACTTGAGGCTTTTGCTAAGGAAAACTGTTGGCACCTACAGAAGCAGGGCCCAAAGAGCCCATATAAACCACAAACTAGAGCTGGAAGGGCAAGTTTATCACTTTAGTTGGAGCAAATGATGCAGTAAGGAACCCGAGAGGCTGAACATGGAGCTCTGAGGTCTGGTATTCACTCAGGAGGGCTTCAGTCTTGTTTTCATCCACTTTCCTTATTATGACCCTATCCCTTTTCTTTTTGGAACAGAAATGGTTACACTGCTTGTTTGTAATTTCACCCCCAGTCCCACAATAGTTTACGCTTATACTGTTGAACAGTGTTGAAACAGTTAAATCTTAGGAGATTCTTGGAGATGTATTGTTCACCATGAGATGCCCATTAAGTCTTCAGAGAAACAGGTTATGGTTTAAGTCATGTGTTTGGGTGTCTTATGACAGGACTTAAGATCATCAAAACAGTTTCTTTTTTCTTTTAAAATTTGATTATTTTTACTTATGTGTATGTGCCTGCACTGGTTTGTATGCACCATGTAAGTGCAGACGCCCAGAGAAGCTAAAGGGTATTGGATATTCTAGAACTGGAGAAGCTGTTGAGTTGGTACTGGGAATGGAACCTGGGAATGGAATGGGAATGGACTCTACAAGAGCAGCAAGGACTCCTAACTGCTGAGCTATCTCTCTAGCCCCTAGACCAGTTACTTAAACTATAGGTCACGAATTCATGAGATCTAAATGCAAGAGTTGTCAAAAGAGTTATCAAAAGGTTTCTGCATAAGTAATGGCCATCAGGTCATTCAAAATCAAATGCATAACAAACTAGAGTGTTTAGTGCTTATCAGCATTCACATCATTTCAGCCTTAGTTCTGAACATGTAACACAGACACGATGCACTGCATGTGCCAGCAAAGCTGCCTGAAACGCTTGGCTTAGGTATCTCCAGTGTCTTTACTGGACATACAAAGTTTCCTCTTTATAGAAGCATAAAGGTCTAATTATAGAAAATGGACTTTTAGTATTTTTCTACCATCACTGGTCATCATAGACATATAAGACTAGAATCTTTGGACTATACTGTTAGAATATTTGATTTTAAAAATTGCTGTTTGAATTGCTGGATTGAGTTTCATAAATAATATTAAATGAATTTTGATTTGGAATTGGGACAGCTTTTCCAACAATTTCTCTAACAGCTCAAAACAGGTATCTACCATTTTATGCTATGTATTCATGTGAAACAGTGTTCTTAGCACTGATTATAAAATAAAAAAATCAACTCTGAAAAACATGAAAGATGTTCCATACTAGCAGTTCTAAATATTCAGCATATGCGATTAACAAAGTACGTTATGTCCTCATTGCCATGGACTGTATCCCTTCAAACAATGAGCTAAAATACATCTTCCTTTAGGCAGCTTGTCAGGTATGTGGTCAGAGTAAGGGAGATGTAGCTAATAGAGATGGACAGGGGCAGAATGACCTATTTTCAATGCTCAGCTTTCAGAAAATTATACACACCTGAAGCAGTTTGCCATCCACACCATAGATGCCACCTTCCACACCATGTGAGAGGAGTGCCACTATGCAGGAGTCTGTGACCCGGTGTGCAGGTAACTGTGCAAAATTCTCAAGTTTCTCTTGCATTTCCTAGATAGAAAATGGAGACACCTGCTAGCATTGTTCACTGCAGTCAGCATCAACAGACATTAACCCCTGGCTTGTTTGAAAGAAGATAAAAGTGTTTTTCTGTATATTCCTATGATCACTGAAAAGTACACACTCTCTGAAAGGCTAAAGAAAACCATGCACTCACAAGAAAAATGCACATGACTTCAGACATCAAACTCTAAATATGAAGTCACAGGTTCACAGAAATAGTTAAGAACTATTAAAGTGAAATTTTAAAGAAGCTACATGGTGTGTGGGGACAGCTTAGTTGGTAGGGTGCCATTATGAGGCTCATAGCTTGTATCCCAGAACATGAGTAATACTGGATGGGTATAGGGCTTGCCTGTAATTCTAACACCTGGAAGGCAGACATGGGGAATTCCTAGAGGCAGCTGGCTAGCTATTAGTCACACTGAAAAAGCTCTGGGTTCAACTGAGACCTTGCTTCAACAAGGTAGAAAGTAACCAGACTCCTGATATCAACCCTAGGAACCCTACACACACATTAGATGCACATATTACGTACGCACATATTGAACACAAATACATACACATTAAAAAAAAGTCACTTTGTCAGTTCATCTTATTATGATATGAAGGAAATATTATGAATTTATTCCCAGGCAGAGAATCCCCGCACACAATCTTACACTCTTAATAAGCAGCTCATGTGTGCGTGCTTTGGAGTTCCTAAAGGTGTGGTTTTTCAAAGCACCAACTGCAGCAGCACTCAGAACTGGTGCAAAATGTTAAAGGCTGTGAGCGTCAGCAAATTGTTTCATAAACCTTCTCACCTATTCTGGAATTTCAAAGTTTAAGAGTTGCCAATCAAAGCCAGGCATAGTAGTATATACCTTTAATTCCAGTACTCTGGAGGCAGAGGCAAGAAGATCTCTGTGCCAGCCTGGTCTACAGAGTGAGCTCTAGGACAACCAGGGTTGTTAACACCCTGTTGTGGACTGAGGGGAGTGAGTTCACTCAGGTTCCTAGAGAGAAGGCAGCAGCACTCTAAGGATGACTTCAGCCTTTCCAGCTGCAGGGGGGCTCAGCCTCTCAGCACTGAGACACCTTTCCTTAGCCAAGGACCTCTTTACAGCTTTCTAATTTACACCTTTAAGAAGCTATTTGCATATCCCCCAAACATCCAAACTAAGCTTCCAAAGGGACAATGCCAAATGCAAATTCTCAATTAAGGAATACCACAGTGTGCTAGATTTTTTTCCCAACCAAGTTTTGTACAGACTTTGTTCCTCAGGAAACTCTCAAACAGGATTCACACAAGTTAAACAGAAGGTGCTGAAGACAAAGGGCAGATGAAGGTTAAGTGCCAACATTCAGGAGCCAGTTCTCCCTATAAGGCCTAGCTCAGGCTAACCCAGATAACCCAGAGTTTATTATGCAGCACATACTGGCTCTGAACTCTCAATCCTCCTGCCTCTGTCTGCTAAACTAGTGCAGGGATTACAAGCACTCATTATCATACCTGGCCTGTTTGGCTATTTCTGCTTAAATACATTGTAAAATAATTGGAGATTGTGAAATTAGTTTTGGTAAGAAAGCAGAGATTTTTCTGGATAAATAAAATCAAGTCATAACATAGTATTTGTTTATAAAATATATAATTTTGAGTAACTATGAATGCTCTACAGAGTCTAGTTAAACTTAATTTTGCTTGAAGAATGTAATAAAAACTATACATATATAATTTATACTATATATATATGGTCATTTTAAACTTGCTGATTATATCAATAAAAAGGAGCACAACTTTGTAACTGAATGTAAAACAAACCATTCAACAAATGTAGATTAGTTATTTGGGTGGATTTTTCTACAAGTGACATACCTTAAAATACAATCTGTAGATTTATTTTTTATAAAAGTATAGTAGTTCTATAAATAGCAGGGTTTGTAGTTCTTGGGTATGTTTTGGCTGGGGCTGGAGGCCAGATAAAGAGTATACCATCTATAAATAAATGCAAAACTATATAGAAAGTTGCTATTTTCCAGGGATAACCCATACAATATCCTTATATTCTCTGAGCCATCTGTAACCCAAACGTAAATTTAAAAGCAATAGCATATGGTGAGAGTAAAGCTTACCACTTTAGAATACACCTTCATTTCCTAATATGCTAAACTGTGATTCAAGAGTCAAGTTATCTCCCGAGGTAGAACCAATGCACATTTGATGAGACACTGAATATGTAACTGAGAGGTAAAAACACTAGTGTTCTCTTCAGTACCAACAGCAGAAAAAGATTCTCTACAATTAATTCTACTATTTTATATTTGAAGGGAATTATCACTAGTCAAAAAGGATTGATAATGATAAAAAAGAGGATCTTGGATTTCTTGGTCCTGTTTCTTTGCCTGCCACATAATCATATAATAAAAAGGCAGTCTTTAAAGATGCCATACATACGAGGGCATTCTGAGCTGGGCGATGGTGGCGCACGCCTTTAATCCCAGCACTTGGGAGGCAGAGGCAGGTGGATCTCTGTGAGTTTGAGACCAGCCTGGTCTACAGAGCTAGTTCCAGGACAGGCTCTAAAGCCACAGAGAAACCCTGTCTCAAAAAACCAAAAAAAAAAAAAAGAAGAGGGCATTCTGCACATTCCCAATGCAACAAAGTACGATATTCACGGCATTCCCTGGATTATCACGTCCATATCATCTACACACTGCTCCTTCTACCTAGGCTGTCTCCCTTAGGAGCCTGTCAGTTTTACCTGCTCTGACTACTTTTCTGACCTCATCTACTCCTGTGGTTTTTACTTTCACCTCCTGTAAGAACAGAAGCTCCAGCTCTATTAGTGATAGAGGAACAAAATGATGCTGAGAGCACACTCATTATCTATCCTCGATTTCAGAACATTAAATTTGTGCGTGTCAAATTACAAGGTGCTCAAAATTTAGCTTCACTGCAACTCAAGTGACAGAAAAACATGGGAATGAGACTTTAGAAGCCCTTGAATCTGCCTTAGATACAGCTTAAATGGAACTGGCCTATAAAAAGTACTTTATGGACTCACAAAGTCTCCTGAATGTCTCGAAAAGACAGCAGTATTCAACTGTATTCGTGACACAGTATTGAAACCTTTATTAGGTATCAAAGATCTACTGCCCAACACACTATTTAGAAGACCATGACAAAACAGTTTCCTAGAAGTTTATATGAAACAGACACAAAATACTCTTAGAAAACAAATACAGCACAAATCTGGCTAGATGACCTTACAACTCCCTCAAAAGTAGCAGAGGTGGACAAGCTACCTACTTCATTCAGTCCCTTTGATGGAGGGGAAAAAAAAATGTTCCATCTCTGACTTTTGTTTTTCCTGGTGTAGGGGACTAAATTCAGGGCTTTGCACCTGCTAGGCAATTGCTCCAACCACTGAGCCACGATCTCAACTTCCAGCCTTGGCTTTGAAGCAAGAATGGATCTATTTTAAACGGGCAATTATGGGCAAGCTGGCAAGAGAATCACGTCAAGAATGGCATTGAGACACCTAGAGATGAAACTGGCCACACCCAAAGTATAGTAAATACATAATTCTCATAGAAGTGGGATAGCCAAGATGACCACAACAAACTGTCAACACAAAACCAGGATCCTCTACCTCAAGGGGCCAAAGGGAATTTTTTTTAGACAGGGTCTCACGTAGTCCTGGCCACCCTTCAACTTACTATGAAAGACTGGTCTTAAACTCTAACTTCTGATTCTCCTGCCTCATCATGGCTCAGAACCTTAAATTCTACCTCCCTAAGCCCAAAGATCAAGTTTAAGAACATACTATTACAGAACAAAAGCAGTTCAGAATAGTATACAAATAGGTCATTATCAATTTCAAAATATAAATCTTAAAAGTCACCAGAGAAGCTCAGAAATAAGTCAATAAGGAGCAGCCCACAACAAAATGCTTATGACGTGCGAGCAAGCAACCTACCCTAAAACAATCCAGCACTGACTTAATCAGATGACCACTAAACAGCATCTGCATATATTCTTCTACTTGAAAAGAACTGAATCTGCCAAAAGTAATGCTTTAAACAATAATTGGGATCTTAAGTAACGGTATCAACTGTGAAGTAAATGGCTGTGTGGCCTGATTTATAAATACCCTTTTGGAGTTTGTTTGGGAGGATCTCGGTGTTTCATTACTTCCTGAGTGACTAGGAGTTAAGTTTCTGAACACATAAATGTGGGAACCCGACCCTGAACTGTGGAACTCCACGAAAGCACAGCTACCTTAAGACAGCAATGTCCAGGCAACTGGCTAACTCTCCTTCTTTTCCCTAGATTGTAGGAAGCAGCAAACAGTGAGTGAGAAACATCCAGGAGGCCCAGAGGAACAGAAGCACCCAGCCCAAAGTACAGCCCACCCGATTCACACGCCAGCCTTTCCAGCCGCAGGTACCTGTGCAGTCTGGTCATGTAGAACATGGACATTATAGCCCAAAAGCTTGAAGAGGGTGACTAGAGTACTGTGGTCCACATCCCCTCCAGAGCGAAATTCCAGGTCTTTCTCTCCAGTGAAGTGCACATTACTCAACACCAGTGCCAGGCCACGAGGCTGAGACTGCAACCTATAGGCCTAGAAGGAGGAGGCCAATTAGACAACGAGCCTCTTGATGACAGGCAATGTGGTTACTCAATGACATCAAGCCTTTCAAAACACACCCCAAACAACAATCCTTATCCTCAAAGCAGACAACTCCCCAAATCCAGCCTCTGCTCTTTTCTTTTTTTAACCATACCAGGTAAAAAGGCAATGCCACAGAAGGTATCAGTCAGCAAGGACACTTTCTGACAGAGCAGCAAGAAAACATGCAAACCAGGCTCAGAAGAACAGGTCTCTCACTCCCCACCACTCTCCTTGAAATTATGCAAACTCACCAGCTGGTAGTGTGCCTGATAAAACTCAGGAGTGCATGGCTTCACCTGAAGGCAGGGAGGACCATCCCCATTATCTAAGGAGTGTTCCATGGGACCTATGGTAGGGAGAATGCCAAAAGCTCGTATACATTTCAGCACTGCTCCTTATAACTCCATTAATTAATCAATTTAGCTGTAGGCAGCCCTTTAAACTGAGGTTTCAATGAAATTATTCCTCCAACATGTAAGTCCCGTGCTGGCACAGACCATGTTGACCTCTGCCCATCCCTGAGCCCCCACCCATGGCTTCATAAAGAAGACACTCAACTCGCTGAGTGATGGAAAGGGCTTCTGAGACAAGCCTGGTTTTAATCACCTCAGCAGAAACATGGAGCCTTTTTTTGTTTGGCTTTAAAGACAAAACACTCAAATCATTCACAGGAAATCATGGTCCCCATCTGAATAAGTTACACAAAAAGCCAATTGTTTTGAAGACTACTACCTGTGATGAAGGGAAATGGGTCCGACTTAAATCCCTTCTAAACTGCCCTGTCAGCATAGAGAACTGTTCCTATCAGGAAATAGACCCCACCATTCAGAAAGCACGTAGGTCAGTGCGGGAGGGTCCTTCTGTCCCATTCATTCTCACCTGTGGACAGGCGGAGCTGCTTGTGAGGGGGGCAGGTCTCACACACCGAGAAAGGGAGACTTGTGTCATAGTCACAGCTCAACTGGAAGAAATCGAGACTCACCATCAAAGACCTCAGAGAGACAGTCAAGTGTCTGTCTCGCTGTGCCCCCTGCCCCATATCCTTTCTGGTCAAACTAACACAGCCCAGGGTGCATTTCCA
>NW_026068030.1:21917-55499 GCF_014885135.2 Alexandromys fortis | reverse complement strand
AAAAAAAAAAAAAAAACCCGACCAAAAAAAACAAAAAAAAAAAAAAAAAAAAAAAAACCCACAAAAAAAAACGTCCTAGGGAGTAATGTACTGACCCTAAGCAAATAAGGCATAATTCTCTAGAGAAGGTCTACATCAGATTATCTGAAACCGTGATCTGACCAGGAGAGGAAGTAGCTATCTTGGTCAAATTAATATAAAGAAGCACAAATATATCTGAGAGAACAAACACTCCTCTGATAGACAAGTACTAACATTTAGAAAACATGACCATACTTTTTCTTAGGAAACTAACCTAAGTCAAAAACAATCTTAGGGCAGTAATAAAATACAAAATGTAAAGCCAACAGTCATGTTTTTAACCACACACACACACACACACAGTTTCTCTAGGCTGTTCACAGAAATTGCATCAAAAATATTTTACAATTCCATGATAAACTAATGTTAAATGATCACAATCCCACAAGGCATGGGTAAGTAGACAGATACCAATGATGAGCACAACATAACTTGTAACCACAAGGACAGTGCAAGCAATGGTTATTTTAGTGCTTTGGTTTACCATTGAGAGCTGTATTTGAAAGAGTCCCTAGTTTTGCTCTCAAGTTTGGAAAGAGACCTGCTTCGGCTCACGAATAATAATTTTAAAAAGTCCCATTTCCAATATGTCCTTTATGTGCCCAATGAATATTAACCCAGGATCTCCAGTTTGTTTAGTTTAAGACAACGCTTAGGGTCTGATGGCAGTACAGGTGATATTGTAACAGATTCACTTTATACAATAAAACATTTTTAGCTGCATCTTGATTTCAAAGAGGGTAAAATATAGGGGACCAAATAAGCATCTCCAATCAGTGAAATATCAAGCACTGGTGGAATGCCCCTAGCTTAAAGATTCCTTGAGAAGTCTACAGTTGGATGGAAACACAGGGTCCTGGGAAATTTGCATTAGCAAGAGGTATAAGAGGCAGATCAAGTATTTAGACCGTATCCACTATCTCAAAATTCACTCGAACCCGCTACAGCAACAACTTTGGGAATTTCAAACTTCAGGTAAAAATCACTTTATCATAAGACAACACAGTAGTGGAGCTAAACATAAATTCTGGGGAAAAGAAAGTTAATACCGCAGCTGTTGGCTAGGTATATCCTTAGGTACACAGTCAATGGTGCAGCAGCGCTTATCAGGAACATTCACTTCTTAAAAGGTTGCTTCTTTAGCTTCCACACTGTACTTTCTCCGCGTCCACACAGCCCCAACACACTCTGCTTTCCTTCAGGGGGCTTCTGACCACTCTCTTCCCTATGATAGGAAAAGGCCTGGAGCTGTGTGTCCATCAAGCGAGCCTTGGGTTTCCGCCCCTTTTGCCCAGCCACCAGGCTTCCAGGATGACAGTCCGGTAGCCTTTAAACGCTGACATTGCGCTAGGCAGCCCCCCACCAAAAGGCTCTTCCCTAGGCAATTTCATCCATAGGCACAGCTTACTGACTCCAGTTCTGAACCCTCTTCTGTCCCAGGCTTGATATGGAACTAGGCAGCCACCAGTTTTTATCTGAAGCGCCACCCATTCCGCACACCTGCTACTTCCTTCATTTCAAACTGCGAGGAGAGGCTTAACAACGACCTCCCCAAAAGTTTCCAATCTCCTGGACTTCTAGGAAACCCCTGGAAAGGGGAATGGAGAAAAACGACACCAGGAGGAGTCTAACGTTTTGCTTCTGTGTTCTCTGAAGGTTCCCGTGTCCAATATAATGTTACAGATTTGGACAGGAAATAGTCCATTGTGTCCTCCTGGGCCATGTTTGCACCGAAACTGACTGGGGAGAAGGGGCAGACACGGGAAACATCAAAGGATCCAAATCCCCTACACCTGTGTGCAATTCACTGACAAACATCTATTACACGGGAAAGCAGCGCAGGTCACGTTACAGTCACTGCAAACCAAAAGCGCCCCAGGCCGAGCTAAGAAGTCTGCAGGTCTCCTTGGCTAGGGGAGGTTTGATTTGAAATCCTCAGGCGAGAACTGGAAGGGAAAAGACGAAGCATCTTCTCCAGACACGCCGCAGGCGAAATCTAGCGGGACTGACAGGACCCACTCTTGTCCAGACGCCCCTGCGCTGGACAAAGGAGGCTGCCGCAACCTCTGCCCACGCGGGACCAGGCCAAGACGCCGCGCAACTCGCCCGGCCGCCTCCTCCGCCCTGCCCTGCTCACCTGCTCCTCCTGTCAGCCGCCATCAGTCCTTTTCTGTGCAGAGTGGACGGCGACCTCCCGCTCGGCGACGCCATTTCCAGTTTTTCCCGGGCTGCACACGTACCACCCACAATACAAACAAACCCCAGGCCGCGCCAGCCCCCGCATCCCCCCCCCCCCAGCTTCCCACCCTCGCCGCGCCTGCGCACGCCCCGCCCCGACGCAAGCAGGCCTCGCCTCTACCGGGGCTCGCGCAAGCGCACACTGCTTGCCGGGACCCGCACCACCCAATGGGCAGAGAGGAGGCTCTGGGAGGAACGGGAAGGGGCGGGGAAAAGAGCGGGGCTTCTCCCGCCGGGAGATTTGATTGGTTATCGATTCCCGCGGAAACCGCAGCCCCCTCCCCTGGTACCTCCGGCCCCTCCTGCAATAACTACAGCGAAACCAAAGAGGGTTGGGCTCCTCATTGTTCGCCTTGAACTTCCACGGCCCGGCCCGGGTCCGCCGAAGATGGAAAGCACTAGAAGGCGCTCGTCTCCGAGCCTGGAGTTGCTCCTGGTCGCACTTATCCTACCTGATGGCCCCCGTGCTGTCCGTATTTAGATTTCTCTCTCCTATTTACTAGTTGTCCCAAGGCACGGTTATCAAATCGTGTGAATTGCCTGGTTTGTATTGAAAACAATAGGCACCGGGGTTAGGATTTGACTCGAGTTATTTTTATGTTTGTTTGTTTTTTTTTTTTACTAGCATCTTGTTTTTGTGAAAACTCTCCAGCCCCCCTCACCCTTAGAGTCTCTAATTACCCTGTTATGTAATACCCCACCAGGAATCTAAGCGAGGTTTGATGAAACAGCTGTCACTCCGAAGTACCACTCCAGTTTCTTTCTCTCTCTCTCATCTTCCACCTTATTCTGGAAATGCTGGACGTCAGATGGGCTCCAGAATTTTTCCAGATGAATCCAACTGCCACCCATATCTCCAATGGGAAGGGCTTTCCATAGTCTGCCTCCCGGCTGGTTTGAAGACCCCGTCTGTGATGTACGGGCAGGCAAAACCAGTTTCTGATTAAGTAGATAGTAGGAAATGCTGGGCAGAGGAGTGCTGCCATGATAAGTTCTGAGAGCATGGCCTAGGGAAGTATCCATTTGTCTTCATAGAAAACATTGTCATCTTCAGGGTAAGCAACACAGATGTCGTAGGCAGGGGGTGGAGTAGTGGGCTCCAATTTGGGGGCCACCCTCAAGCTTTGCAGATCGGGAGCAGTGGATGCAACTCGTGGGCCCCTAAGTCGAAGAGCTCCTCCAGGATTTCCTCTGCGAGACATTGTCCCCTCTGAGCCCACTCGTCTCTTCAGCCTTCCTGGGCTGGGCCTCTCTAGCTGGCTAGGTTGTGCCCCCTCAACTCCTGGGGCTATAACGACACTGCTGTAAGGGGGTGGTTGCTCCAGCTCTTGGAGGTGGTGCTGTGTTTCTGAGTCCATCACTACGGCCTGTTCATAGGTTGGTACCTCAAAAGCCTCATTGACCCTGTGGGAGGAGAAACACAGCCGTTAGTGACTGCCTGAACGGAGTCTTTTTCCGTTCCACTCTGGCAAAAGACCCCTCTATTGTCTTCTGACTGTTGCTCTTAATAATACCAGTGACAGAAGAAAGCAGAATCTAGGCTTAAATTAAGGGCTTCAAGGGAATAAGGGCCTACGGCAGTGGTTCTCAACAAGTGGGTTGCGACCCCTTGAGAGGGATCTCATCAGATATCCTGAAGACATTTATGTTATGATTCATGACAGTAGCAAAATTACAAAGTAGCAATGAACTAATTTTACAGTTGATGGTCACCACAACATGAGGCACTGTATTAAAGGGCCACAGCATAAGGAAGGTTGAGAACCACTGGCCTAAGGGCGTCTTCCTGTCATCCCTCTTTCCTCACCGTGCAGTGCCTGGGGCCTCTGAATTCTCAGTCTGCCTTGAGCTCTGCCTAGATCGCAGGCTCCGTTCCACCACACAGGACAAGAGGCAGGCAAGAAAGCAGAAGCCAGCCAAGCAGAGGAAGAAATAAGCAAAAGGGGCAATGTTAGGCTGTATGACCAGTAAAGCCAGCCCCAGAAGGAGTGAGGCACTGCTCAGGAAGAGAAATGACTGCTTCAGTTTCTCCCACAACTGCCTTGGCACCATGGTCCCTCCCAGGGCACCTGTAGAGAGACAAACAGTTGTGTGTTAGCTTGTCACTGGCACCACACCAGGGCCAGACCCCAAAGTAAAAATATTATGCTCTTCTCTGTAGGTTCCCAGTTTTCAGTCTGAAACAGATGATCTTCAGGGCCTCCGGGGGCTCCATCGTGCCCTTTAGGTTATCGGTGTGGAAAGCTGGGAACCTAGTCTGACTCAGCCTCATGTGAGTTTCCTATGTCTGGGCACTGCCTGCCTTCCCTGCTTTCTCTCTTTCCTGCAGTCTCCCTTCCGGCTCCCAAGTACACCATGCAGGATCCAGGGCCAGCTACGCTGCCTGTGGCCTCAGTGCACACAGGCATCTCTGGAATCCAGGTGATCAGTCAGGCTTTTCACTTTTCCTGCTCTGGTCAGACCTCCATTCTTCTCCCCCCCCACACCCGTATGACCCTGCTGGAAAGACGGAGAGCGCTCATCACTTACCTCTCAGCCTGACTTTTGCTGTCTGCCACAGTTGAGTCAACCCATGCTCTGGATGGAGGAGAATGCGAACCAAGACACAACAAGGCCACAGGGACACCAACTACGTGAGAAAAAATCTTAGAAAGGCCTAAGGCAACCACCAGAAGTTCTAATAACTTTCCACACCCCAAGTAATCCCGACCCAGGCCTCTTCCCTCAAGTCATTAAGCTCTGATTTCAAGTTTCCTGTCAGCACAGAGGC
The DNA here is from genome assembly GCF_014885135.2 of Alexandromys fortis. Classification (NCBI taxonomy): domain Eukaryota; kingdom Metazoa; phylum Chordata; class Mammalia; order Rodentia; family Cricetidae; genus Alexandromys; species Alexandromys fortis. The sequence continues at coordinate 50,410 of NW_026068030.1, read as the reverse complement.
TGGGAGGTGCGTGGGAAGGGGACACCTTTTCTCCGAGGAAACAGCGACAGTCAATCTCAAGACAGCTCCCACCGGCTAGACTCCCTGCCACTTTCCTGAGTTCGGTGTAGCAAGAACTCGCAGAAGCTCTCCTCCCAGACCAACCCAACTCCTGTGCCCTGCGCCCCGCCCAGCCAGGAGGCCTCAGGAGCTCGCTCACCTGTCTCCTAGGGACACAGAAAACCTGTCGCTGACCTGGAACTCAGCGGCAGAAGGCGGAGCCCACTTGCCCCACCCTCTCTTCTGCCCCAATCCTTCCTTCAAACCTAGTTTTTCTCCACCCCTTTCTCCCAAGACTGACCTGTTACCGCTCCTCTTTAAGGCCCAGTTCACCCACCGCTAAAGTCCTGTCCCCTCTGCTTCTCAACGGCCTTTGTACTTAGAACTGGGAATTAGTCTTTCCCTGGTCTTACTCAAAGCAACTTGGGCGCTGATCGCAATCCTAAGCACAAAAGTACTTTCTGATTTGTTTTGTACTTGTCTTTCCTGAACGGCTGGAGCAGACAGTGGTGTATTTCAATACTGGGCACAGAGGGAGCCTCGGGCGAAATCTGAGTGGTGCTTCAGGCCTCTGCAGTTTGTGTTTGTGGATTCTTTGTCTTGGAGAGTCGGAGGTGTGCTCTTGCTTCCCAGCTCAGTTAACTGGCTTCTTATAAATCCGAGTCCTTACAAATGAAGACTGCTTTAGAATCTGCACTGCATAACCACGTCCTTTTCTCTGCTCCAACTTTTGCTTGGTTATATAATACTCTCTGTTTCTTTACTGGTCTTATATTTTGAGTTTCTCAGGAGAAGTGATTCTATTCAGTCTTCTTCAAATCCCTGAAAGTAAGTGGATTCTTGACACTGGGTAGCTTCACTCTGTTGGGTTTATGCCCTACTCTAGTGCTCTAGTTGTGCGAAGGGCCGTGAGACTGAGAGAGGGAGGTGGCTGGGGCCCTCCTGTGTCCCAGGGTCAGAACCCAGTGGACTCTGTTCCTTTGCTGCGTTAGCACTGAGCAAACCCAAGAGAGGCTGGAACACAAATATAATCCAGGATCTCCAGGTATGGTTGAGGGGACCCTAGACAAGACTGATGGAGAGAGAGAGAGAGAGAGAGAGAGAGTGTGTGTGTGTGTGTGTATGGATTTGTGAATGAACATATCTGAGTAGTGTATGTGGGTTGTGGTGGAACTTCTGCGTGAACCTCTGTCGGTGCTTGCTCTGGAACAAAAGAGGGGGCATGGCAGGCTGTCGTGCCCATGTGAGGTGTATCTGTATATACAGTAGGAATGCGGACATGGAGGACAACTTGTAGTTATTTTGTTTGTACCAAATATTTTGTTTGAGCCAGTTTCCTTACTATTTAGCTCATATGGAGAAAGTATAGCTGGAATCCAGAATTAAACCGTCAGTTAATACTTCAACAGAAGGAAGTTGGTAAGGAGTTTCTGGTACATAAGTTTTCTTAAGGTGTGAGTTTGGGGAGGGAGAGGAATGGGGTAAGAGGCAAAGGGCCAGAGGGTGTGGGTAGGAGTGCCTATGAGTTCCTGGCTTTGCTCCTGAGGGGAGAGCTAGGACCTTTATCTGAAGGCTCTGGGCTGCCAGGGGAGGCTATAACCTTGAGATCTGATAACTGTGATAAGCACTAGATATAAGTCAGAGAGTCTGGACCATCTGCAGTCTGTGTTCTTTAATACCCTAACCCAGTAATTTGAAATCAATTGCATTAGTTTCAAACAGTTAGAAAATATTTAAAAGATAAAGAAAAAAATAAAGATTAGCAAGTGTCTTAATACCATGTGAAAGTTTGGTAATTCTAGGATGTTCACAAAACAGACCATTCTCTGGTTCATGCTAGTAAGCATTCATTACTTTACAATTTTAAAAAGTTTTAGAAGTTAGGTGGGAAACGTTTCATTTATTTATTTATTATGTATACAATATTATGTCTGTGTGTATGTCTGCAGGCCAGAAGAGGGCACCAGACCCCATTCCAGATGGTTGTGAGCCACCATGTGGTTGCTGGGAATTGAACTCAGGACCTTTGGAAGAGCAGGCAATGCTCTTAACCTCTGAGCCATCTCTCCAGCCCCCGGAAATGTTTCTTTTGATGATAAAGTCTTTACTAATTTCTGTTAAGGGATCAGACTCAGGACCTTTCATAAATCAAGCATACACTCTGAACTATCCTCAGCCCCATTAAGGTATTTCTAAAATCTATAAAAGATTTAATTGAATAGATATACCATAATTCTGTTAACAGACCATTCTGAAGTTTCCCTCAATAATGGCCAGCTGTTTTATCCATGTTTATCACTAAAATTGATGCTAGAGGAGATAGCAAGGAGGCTAGAGCTTGCCAGGGCCAGAGTAGGGGAGGAGCAGAGGAGCAATTGTTAATGGGGTTCTTGAGTAGTGATAGACATTCTAGTATGAGATGGTAGTGGCAACTTCTGCGCTTCAAAGACTACTCAAGGCAGTGAACATCTTACATTACGTTCTCCTAGTTTTTATGGATGGAATGATGGATTCTGAGAAGTGACTAAAATCTAATGTAAGTTTTTGTTGAGAGACAAAGAGAAATGAAAGTTTTTATTGCCCGGAACACAAAAGGCCAAAGTGTTCTCCAAGGTTTGACTTCCCTTTTGTTTCTCTTAGCTTAATGTCTGTATTGGTTACTTTCCTGTGACTGTGATGAGATGACGGCTAAAGTGGTGGTGGTGGTGGTGGGGCAGGATTTATTTTGGCTAAGGGTTTCAGGGAAAGACGTAGCAGCAGGCACTTGCTTACACCTGAGTAGATCAGGAAGCAGATGGGTAAAGGTGGGGCAGCAGGCGCTTGCTCATGTCTGAGTGGATCAGGAAGCAGAGAAAGGAGAATGCCGGTGTTCATCTAATGTTCTGCTGCCCCTCCTCCCATTTTTGTCCTGTGTGGAACCCCAGCTCATGTGATGGGACTGCCTACAGTCGGGGCAGGTATTCCCTCTCTGGAAACACCTGTCAGCACACCCAGAGTGTGCCCCACCAATGTCCAAAGAGTTTTTTCAATTCAATCTAGCTGACAGAATTTACCATCATAGTATCTTTAGCCTTTGACAGATCCTTCGGAGTTCCAGCTAGTCCCTCTTCCCGCTATCCTCACTTCATCTCAGGGGACTGTCTAGGGTTTCTATTGCTGTCATAAACACCATGATCAAAAGCAACTTGGGGAAGAAAAGTTTTATTTTATCTTACAGCTCTCAGGACATACCCCGCCAACTGAAGAAAGTCAGGACAGAAACTCAACACAGGAGTCTGGGGGCAGGAACTGAAACAGAACCACGGAGGAGTGCTGCTTACTGGTTAGCTCCTTGTGGATTGCTCACCTACCTTACTTTCTTATACAGCCAGAACCCCCTGCCCAAGAGTGGCACTGCCCTTAGTGAGCAGGGCCTTCCTACATAAATCATTAACCAAGAAAAATGCTCTCATAGACTTGCCCACAGGCCAGCATGAAGGAGGTTTCCTCTTCCCAGATGATCTTAGATTATATCAAGTGGGGAAGAACAGCAACAACAACAAAACCATTACCACCACCAAAACCCCAAAACAAACAAACAAATAAACAAACAAACAAACAAACACCAACCAAGACAGGGGTGATGGAGTGAGAAGCAGATGAGAAAATAAGTTGTTGATGTGACTCCAGGCAGGGAGATGCAGCTGTTCTCTGCTGTGTGTTTTTTATCTCTGTGGCCTCTTAGGTCTGCAGGGTTGTGGCTGTGAATCTGGATATTCTTAATAACTGTGGCTAATCTGTAAGGTGTTTGGTGTGTATTGCTCACTCTTGTTGAAAACACAAAGTAAGAAATTCACAATATGTATAATATGAAATAGTTACTGTGATAATTTCCCCTTTATGGATGAGGTCAGAAACTCAATGAATATAGGGGCTGGGGATATTGTTCAGTTGGTAGAGTGTTTTAGCCTAATGTGTATAAAACCCTAAGCGTGAATGGATGTAGTGGTACATGTCTGTAATTACAGCACCCAGGAGAGAAGCAGGAGAAGCAAGAATCCAACGTCATTTCAAATACAGAGAATTCAAGGCCACTAGCTTGGGCTAAATGAGACCCTCTTTCAAATAAAACAAGGAACGCAACTTTCTTTCTTTCTTTGCTTCCTTCTTTCTTTCTTTTCTTTTCTTTTCTTTTTTTTTCTTTTTTCTTTTTGGTTTTTTGAGACAGGGTTTCTCTGAAGCTTTTGGAGCTTTTCCTGGAACTAGTTCTGGTAGACCAGGCTGGCCTTGAACTCACAAAGATCTGCCTGCTGGGATTAAAGGCGTGCACCACCAAAGCCTGACAGTGTCTATAATCACTAATCTGCTCTTCCCTGAGGAATGATTAGATGAAATATTTCCTCTCGTTTGGCATCACGAGAGTAAGCTGGTATGCAGACAGCAAGGCAACAAAGGATATGGGTGTAGTTCTCTATCAAGATGCGATCTTCCATCACTTAAATAAGACTGAATGTCATAGACTCAACGTTGATGGATCCTCTGAAAGGATGCTGCAGTTTGGGCGTAAAGTAGGACCCCAAGTAGTCAATGAGGGGTGAGCAGACAGGCAGATGCTGACTTTATTAAGAGATTGATCCAATGATAGTTAAAAGATGAATAAATTAGGAGGAAGGGCCTTGTTTAAGGAAGTGGGTCATGGGAGCATGACTTTGAAGGATGTATTTTATCCCTAGACCCTGCCTTTATCTTTTTCGCTGCTTCTTGGCCACTGTGAGATAAACAGCCTCCTTTGCCTGATGGATGTTTTGGCCACCTTTCCTCAGCCAGCCTAAAGTAATGGATTCAGCCGACCTGAATCTTCTGAAACCATGAGCCCAAACAAACCTTCTTTAAGTTAAGTTCTCTTTGCATATTTCGTCACAGTGAGAGAAGGCTTACTCACACATCATGTATATATTTGAATAGAAATTATTGATTCAGTCTACATGAGACCCTGTTTTAAATAGAGGTCTTATCTGGTCCTCGGTCCCAAGCTTGCTGGGTATGGATCATTGTCGTTTTAATTCACTGAAGGATCTAGCCAGTTCAGATGAAGTGATTACAACCAGTCACACTTTGTCCTGTTAATTCAGCACGGCTTTCTTCCTCGTTAATCCCTTATTGCTCCCTCAGAGCTGTAAATCCTCCAATATGAAGAGCAAGTACATGACCTCACCCACAAAACAAGGCTTCTGGTTGCATGACACTCACTAGGAAGGAATGGCAGGGAAAGTGGGGTTTAGGCAGCCACCAAGCCACCAAAAGCTTTAATAAAATTTGAGAACTTGATCATGGTTGTGGCCCGGTAACACCAGCAGAAGGTCAGCACTGGGTTTGTTACAAATGTCAACAGATGGAACGGGGACATGGAGCCAGGAGTAGAGGTACAAGCCTGCAATCCCTAGCACTCTACAGGCTGAAGTAAGAAATTCATGAGTTCCAGGCAGGCCTGGGTGACTCAGTAAGACAGTGTTTGGAAAAACATAAATAAGTAAACAAGCAAGTAAGTAGCAGATAGATAAAAGAGTTGTATATACAGGCATCCCTAAATACCAACAAGCATAGCCTTAAAATAGCCTCAGGGTTGAGTATATAGTTTAGAGACGGACAAACCTGGTTTCAATTTTAATTCTGTCACTTAGAGACACTTACAGGACTCTGGGTCGGTTTTCTGAGTGTCAGTTTCGAATGCATAAACTTGTGAAAATAAACAACCTCCACTTACCAATGATTTCCCACCCAATGCCTCCCTCTGATTTGGAACTGCAGCTAAAGCTGGAATTGAATGGGTGTGTCTGGTAAGGCCAGCAGATGGCACCATCTTGTCACTGGAACCTGAGTTCATTAAGGAGCACTTGTTTACCCTGTAGGAGCCCCATGCTGACCTCCCAGAGGACCCACCTAGAGAAGTAACACTTGTGATTTTGGTCTCCAGGGTTTTTTGATGGAGACAGAATGATGAGAAACTTGTGGGATTTAAATGATGGTATGAGAAAGTATCGATATTGTATATTAACAAATAAAAAATCCATTTTGTTAAAATATAGTTGCTTCAGTTCATTAAAACAATCTATATTTATGGTATACTATTTAATAGTTAAGAGAATTTTGTAGGAGCCAGCCATGCTGAGCTAAATATGAACAGATCACCCAAAGGAAATCCTTTACTTCCAACCATTCACCTGCCAGAGTAGGACTCAGCCACTGATAAATTTAATAGAAGCCTGAGTCTCAGTAGTTTATTGTAGTAGGATTTGGGCATAACATTTGGAGGCTCGTCCCAGATCTCCCAAGCCCCCTAGGACTACCACCCACAGAGCTTTCAACCGGCCTATAAGTTTTCTGTGTTTTGTTTCATGTCTCATGTATGTGTCTCATGTTTCATGTCTTTCTGTGAGCAGACCCAGGAACTGTAAGTGCCTGTAGACAATCTGCGGATGCTCAAAAAGATCACAGGCAGGGCGCATTCTTAGTTCTGTGGTGAGACACATGGGTAGCGTTCTCAGTTGAGAGACACACAGGTAGCGTTCTTGATTCTGTATAGAGACACACCGTAGTATTCTCATGTCGAAAGAGGGGTGGGTCACACCCGCAACACAGCTTGAAGCTGTCATCTTTGGTTTGGTTCGGCACCATTGTCTTATTCACTGTCCTGTGTGTCTGTGTGTTGTTGTGTTTTTGACCTAACTTAGACTGACGCTGACCATATGGGACAGACTCAAATCATGATTTCTTTGACTTTGATATTGGGATCACTTACAGGACTTTAGAGGTAGGACCCAAAGCATAGGGGTATATTTTCCTAAAAGGGATAAAACAAATAACCTCTACCCTTCATAAACATTTCATGAAAAGGTGCCAGTCTTGGCCCCCGAGCACGAGGCTGCTGCGGAGAAGCGTGCTTGTGTGGATGAGTGGCTGGGCTATGCAGCCTTGTCGTTACAATGTAGCAAGGCTGCCAACCACAGTTGTAGAGGGAGGATGTACCCCAATAGGATTTCAAACACTGAACAGAGTATCTGGGGTTAATAGCTACATCTTGGAGAGGTTAACAATCTTTCCCCCAATGCTGCAGACGACTCTGCCCCCTCCCATGCTGGTGGGTGAGTTCCCTCTGCCTGCCCTGGGGGCTGCGGCCTCAACTTCTGGTCAAGGCCTCTGGCTACTGGTGTTAAGATGCAATGGCTATGTTGTGATACTATAGCCAGAATTCCGTCCACCAGAGCTGCTTTGGTCATGCAGATCCAATGTGTTATAAATATCTGTCATCATTTAGAGGGACTGGTTACAAGTTATTATTGGTTAATGTATAAAAAAACTACTGTTGGTTTCAAATGCTACACGCTGGTACAAGATTTTATGGGATGTAAATTTAAAGGTTTTTTTTTTGTTATAGTATATGCGTGTTTCTGTTCTTGTTTAAAATCTTGTAACCATACAACATATCATACACCACTGAGGAAAACCATAAGAAAGACTTCGGTAAGAGTTTTTATATTGTCTAAAAAGCGAGAGATATTTTGGTATGTTGTCTAAAAAGCAAGAGAGATTTTGGTATGTTGTCTGGAAAGTGAGAAAAAAAGCAGAATACTAAAAATATAAAGAAAAAATAAATTAAAGGTATATAAAAAGTTATAAAAGGTAAAAAGGGATGTACACTATGTTTACTGTGGTTTCTCATACCTGCAAATACTGAATATGCTTGTTTTGTTAAAAAGTTTGTCTATGTAAGTTTTCTTGCAAGCATGGAGCTAAGACAGAAATGGCCTGGCTATTTTGCTGTCTCTGTCACCCATCACTGCTGTGGCCACATTTACAGGCCTGGCTTCAGAAATTTATCACTGCGCTCTGGTTACTGAATTTGGGTTAACAGAAATTCAGATGACTTTTTGGTATAGATAATGTTAAGACTGCTATATGCTGTTTTTTTTTTTTATTAAAAAGCTGGCTCTAGAATCAAATTATGTCTCTTCCTTTATTAGACCCATGTTTTATTAACTTAAAATCTATACATGGGTAATTTAAAAAAACATAAGGCATAATTCCATTTTAAATTTGGATTGCCATTTTGCTAGAGTTTAAAAAAAAGATGGATGCCACATGATTTCATCACCATCTTGATTAAAGGTGACCATGTGGAGTGGGCCAAACAAATCTCCAGGATAGTTTGGATTGAGATACACAACACAGGCAAAACTGCAGTTGTAAAATAGCAACGGAAAAAATTCTGTAATGGGAGGATCACTGTAACATAAAAAACTATATTAAAAGGCAAAAGCATTAAAATATGAACTAATGGTTTAAAAATATATTTCCTTGTTCAAGGTCTATTCAGGCTTTAAAATGTATATTAGTCTCCTTGTCTTTGCTAACTTTGTTGGGTTTAAGCTATTTGGATAAGCTAAGTTATAAATTTTTGTATTGATACTAAGAGGTTTGGACTTCCTCTTTTGGGGAAATAATGTTGTTTCCATGTCAATCACTCTGGGTAATTGGAGATTCAATGGACTTGCTAATGATAGAGAACAAAACACTCACAGGGAAGATGGATGAAAACTTGTTCAACTGGTCTCCTGGTTAACAATCTTATTTTCAGCTCTAGCAGGCTTCTTCTTATCAACAGACTGATGGCTTTTGTTCAAGAATGGGTCAATACTGTTTGACTGATAGTACCGAGGTTCCAATATCACCCCTTAAGCCCCTGAACAGACAGGATCCATGATTGATTCCTGTCGTTAGTACTTGTGAAGGGGGAAAAATGTAGAGTCCAGGGCAGCTTTCCCAGGACCAGCAGAAAAGTAGACCTGAGTCTCAGTTTGCCCTAGGGCAATGCGAGCTCTTAGATGCCCTCCTATTCCCATTTCACCTTGGGGCCTGCTCCTTGCCTTGGCAGGAGACGGCATTAACCGCTAGATACAAACTTGTTCTGTGTTTACCCTCGGAATGACTAATGCAGTTTCGTTATTAGCTTTAATTCAAAATCATTACAGAGTGGAGTTCTAGTCTTGTGAAAGCTGCTAACTTATTTTTTTTTTCGACTCTCCAGCATCCGTGGATGCCTTTTCTTTTTATTTATTTATTTATTTATTATCTATTTATTAAATATTTCTGTCTCTTCCCCACCTCCGCCTCCCCTTTCCCTCCCCCTCCCCCAATCAAGTCCCCCTCCCTCGTCAGCCCAAAGAGCAATCAGGGCTCTCCGTCCCGTGGGAAGTCCAAGGAAAACCCTCCTCCATCCAGGTCTCCTAAGGTGAGCATCCAAACAGCCTGGGCTCCCACAAAGACAATACATGCAATAGGATCAAAAACCCATTGCCATTGTTCTTGAGGTCTCAGTAGTCCTCATTGTCTGCTATGTTCAGTGAGACCTGTTTTAACCCAGGCTTTTTCAGACCCAGGTCAGCTGGCCTTGGCGAGTTCCCAATAGAGCATCTTCATTGTCTCAGTGTGTGGGTGCACCCCTCGTGGTCCTGAGTTCCTTGCTCATGTTCGCTCTCCTTCTGCTCCTGATTTGGACCTTGAGATTTCAGTCTGGTGCTCCAATGTGGGTCTCTGTCTCTGTCTTCTTTCATCGCCTGATGAAGGTTAAAATCAGGAGGATGCCTATATGTTTTTCTTTGGGTTCTCCTTCTTATTTAGCTTCTCTAAGAACCCGAATTATAGGCTCAATGTCCTTTATTTATGGCTAGAAACCAAATATGAGTGAGTACATCCCATGTTCCTCTTTTTGGGTCTGGCTTACCTCACTCAGGATGGTGTTTTCTATTTCCATCCATTTGCCTGCAAACTTCAAGAAGTCCTTGTTTTTTACTGCTGAGTAGTACTCTAATATGTATATATTCCATACTTCATCCATTCTTCAATTGAAGGGCATCTAGGTTGTTTCCAGGTTCTGGCTATTACAAACAATGCTGCTATGAACATAGTAGAGCATATATTTTTGTTGCATGATAAGGCCTCTCTTGGGTATATTCCCAAGAGTGGTATTGCTGGGTCCATGGGTAGGTTGATCCCAAATTTTCTGAGAAACCGCCACACTGCTTTCCAGAGTGGTTGTAAAGCTGCTAACTTATTATAGACTGTTAGGAAATACAAATTAGTCAGTCATCTTTAAAGTACTGATAAATTAGTTATAGAAATAAGCCTTATTTAGTTCCCTGTATATGTTTTTAAAGTCAAACTTAGAACAAATAATAAGAAACAAAGTTTGTCTAATCAGACATACCTAGGCAGCCCTCATACTTCAAAGATCTACAAAATATGGCATTTTAAATAATGATTAAAAAGCTTATTATATTAGACAGAGACTCTGAGATCCTAGCAGTGATCCAAAGTCTCCAAAAAAGATTATGAGACACCATGAAGTCTCCACCTGGATTACGAAGACGCTGACCCCTGGGCGAGATGCCCCAGTGCAACCCCTGCTGCCAGGACCTGGTCCAGACTGTGGACAAACAGCAGGACATTGGAGAACTGATTGCACCACTTTTGCCTAGACAAAATAAAGTCAGTCTTTTCCATGTCCCTATTCCACAGGGGGAAAAAAAATCACCTTATGGGCCTGGCTTAGACAGTAAGACTGCTGTTCTGGATACTTCTGTCTCTAATGGTATAGAGACCTGGGTATGACTAACTGTATATGGACTCTGATCCCTGTCATTTGTAATAGATCTGAAATCTATTTGGTTTGTACTCAGACATAATTTATGTATTCTTCTGAGATCTCTGATAGTATTAATGGCTAGAGCAGTTATAATGTCAGTTTAACAGATTCTTCCACAAACCTATAGCCAACTTGTTAGCTCATTCTAAAGCTACGCTACATGGTTCTCTAGACAGCAGAAAACTATCCATGCTTCTAAACAAAATCTGTAGTTTTTGCTAGGACTCAAAGGTATGAGTCTGTTCCTTCTGTTTACAGATGCCTGTTATCTGCTTTTTTCTAAATTTTTGTTCTTTTTTTCTAAATTTCTGTTCCTAATTTAAACTTATCTCAGTAGGCTTCAACTTGGCTGACAGATACATCTAAGCATCAGTTGCTGACTACAACCTGCTCTGAATGGCGGCGAGCCCTGGACTTCCTGAAAGCTGATGTGGACCAGTCCAGCTGATATGAACACCCCATCTCCCTTCAACAGAGTCTGATGAGTACCCCATTGCCTAAATGTCCCTCCCACCTTTGGCTAGCCTTTCAACCTGCTCGGGCCTAGATAACAACGCCCCAATGACAGCTTGAAGTGTAGAAAGGATTACTCTGTCCCATGCCCCCTGCCCAAAATAGATTAAAAGGCTGAAACACAAGAAAACTCCCTGGCCTGGGAGATAAGATAAAGTACCTATAGTGCCTGTTGATATACTAAAAAAATAGGTCCAGAGCTTTTAATAGATTTATTAATTTAAATAGTTCTATACCTCCTTAAAGCCAGGGGCAAGCAGCACCCAAGACTGGGTCCGGTCATTGGTGCTTGTGAAAGGGGAAATGTAGGAGTCAGCCATGCTAAGCTAAATATGAACAGGTCAACCAAAGAATGTTCTTTACTTCCAACCATTATCATCTGCCAGAGTAGGCCTCAGCCATTGATAAAGTTAATAGAGGCCTGAGTCTTAGTAGTTTACCCTGAAGCAATACCTGGGTGCAGAAAGAACCACAAACTGAGATTACTTAAGCACCACCCAAGAACAGACCACCCAAAGTAAATGCCTAACATTCCAACTGTTGTAGATAGGCCAAACTGCCAGCACACACTCACCAAGACACCCCTAGACAAATGTCAGCCAATCAGGGGTCCTAATCCTCAGAAACCCCTCACCTCCACCTTTACTACTATAAAAACCCAACTCTAACTGAGCTCGGAGCTCTCCGTTTATTCCAATACATTGGATATGCGGATAGACCAAGTTTACAAACTTACGTAAAATAAAGGCTCTTTGCTTTTACATACAGGACTTGGTCTCCTTGTTGACTTTTTGGAGGACTTCGTGAATTTGGGCATAACAAATTTTAGTTAAAAAAATGTTTTGTTCTACCTACAAACCTCACTTAAGCTCAGTAGCTCTCCCTAAAGATCATCCATTTGCCCAGCCAAAGAGCATAAACAGATAAAAGCTGATAGAACCTCTCTGAAATTGTTCAGAAACATGCTATTAGTATTGATTTATATTTTGCTTTTTCCATACATTGCAGATTATTCCTTTTCAGTATAAATAGACCATTTTATTATTAATTATTAGAAGCAGAGAAAATAATTTTATAATGAATACACATACTAACCAAATGTTTTTATAATCAACACTATACTGTGCTTATTTTGTTACATGAACAGCCATTGGTTTATCATTTTTGTCCATTTTTCAGTGTTTATGGTACATTTTAAAGGGGTCTGCAAACATCAATACATTTCTGCCTAAATACTTCAACATGAAAAAAAATAGAGTTCAGTGTTGATAAGTTTCTCCCATGAAGCACAGATTTTAAGGGAGCCATTACTGACTTTTGACAGACATAACCCTATACAGCCAAGTGTCAGTTCAAATGCAAATCAGCACTCTTATGCAGAAAGTATCCTCCAATCCCTTCCAAGTTAATTACAAAGGCATACACTATTTTCTTTCCATATTTTAAAATACTAACGTATTATAGAATAAGGCACAAATGTTCAAGTTTATTCTCTTTCTCTCTCTCTTTCTCTTTTGGGGGTAGAGTTCAAAATAGAGTCTCTCTGTGTCACCCTGGCTATCCTGGAAATTGTTCTGTAGACCAGTCTGGCCTCCAACTCATAAAGATCTGCCTGCCTCTGCCTCCAGAGTTCTAGGATTAAAGGCATTAGTCACCCCGCCTCACTTATGTTATTCTCTTAAGGGAACTATTTGTTTGATTAATGACTTCCCGACTGGTAACCATTTAGAATTATACAATCAACGTATTTTTGTATCTGCTTTTGTTTGTATTTTTAAATAAGATAAATTCTTTTCTCTCTCTAACATTCATATTAAAATTTTGAACACAGGGTGTCTGTGTAGTTAATAGCAGCTCTGCCTTGAGCATCTTGCCTCAGCCTCCCAAGTGTTGTTGGCATTCCAGATACAAGCTTTCAAAATGAAGTTGTTGGTAGGTGTAGCCAAATTGCCTTCCAAGGAAGTTCAGTACTTTGTCCTCTGATTCGAAGAAGCACCTGCTCCTTCATACCTCAGGGAAATGTAAGCAAACTTAGATTTAACAAATGTTTTGTCTTGCACTTTTTCTGCCTGTGCTGTAACGTATATTAACGACTTATGTAGAAACCGGCAGGGAGCTTACCATACACGGTGGAAAGATGGGTAGCTGGAAAGCAGACTATGAAATGACAAGTGCTGAAAGGAAGGCACTGAGTTCTGTGCTTCAGAGGAGGGACTGGGTCCTGGGAAGGGTGGAGATGAGAAATATGCCAAAGGGGCTTATTCACAGTCCTTTTGTGGGTGTCTCTGACATGAAATAGGAAATAAGTAATTGCCTTGTCATTTGGTGGTAATTAGTGGATAGGTATTGGTTTAATAACTCATGATCTTCTGATTGTTGTTGGACATTTTATCACACTGTTTGAAGATGTGTCTCTGTCCTTCCTCACCTGCCAAAGGCACCTCTGATAGGTTTAATAAAGAACTGAGTGCCCGGCAATTTTATCTACTTCCCTTAGCCAAGAGGATAACTATATGTTTTTTCTTGGGTTCACCTTTTTCTTTAGCTTCGTTAGGTTCACCAGGTATACACTCCGTGACCTTTATTTATGGCTAGAAGCCAATTATGAGTGAATACATCCCATGTTCATCTTTTTGGGTCTGGGTTACCTCGCTCAGGAGGAGAAGATTGGGGGGAGGGGGAGAAGAGAGGGGGAGGGGGAGAAGATTGGGGGGAGGGGGAGGGAAATGGGAGGCTGGGAGGAGGCGGAAACTTTTTTTCTTATTCTCAATAAAAAAAAAAGAAAGAAAAAAAATAAAGAACTGAGTGGCCTATAGCTAGACAGGAGAGGTTAGACAGAACATCTGAACAAAGACAGGATTTCTGGGAAGAATTTGAAGTGCAGGAAATTCACCATTGAGACAAGGAACAAATTAGATAAACAATAATGAGGAGAGATAATGAGCCACGGAGCAGAATGGCAGAATGACGATTAATATGAATGGATTAATTAAGTTATAGAGCTAGTTAGGAACAAGCCTAAGCTAAGGCCAAGCTTTCATAATTACTAAAAAGTCTCAGGGTCATTATCTGGAAGCTGGCAGCCCAAAGAAAGACTAGCTAATCTGATCTCTTGATTTCCCTTCAAATATTATTCCTCTTCCATCTTTTTGATTTTTATTTTCAGTCGAATATCAGGTACAGTCAACTACAGTTTAGGATATGGGTATGGTTGAGAAAGGAGTTAGGATTCTTTCTCCTCCTCTGCATCATTCTCCTCCTCCTACTTCTTGTTTTGTTTGTTTGAGACAGGGTTTCTAGGCAATCCTAGCTGTCCTGGAATTTGCTATGTAGTTCAGGTTGGCCTCAAATTCTGAGATCTTCCTGTCTCTTCCTCCCAAGTGCTCAGATTAAAGATGTGTGTCACTAAGCCTGCCCAGGTAGTTATTTCTTAACACTGGTAATATGTGGACGACAACACTCTAAAAACAGGTGGACCTATATGTCAATGACTGCTTTTAAACTAGATTTAACAAATAAATACTTAAATAAACACAAAAGTTTCTCATTAACAGCAGATACAAACCACAATTGAAATGGCATCGCACAGAGCTGCCCATTCGGGTGCTTCTGGAATGTTTCATCACATAATTTTCATGTCATTTATACAGTCCATGAATATATAAAATACATATAAAATAAGGAAGAAATAAAAAAATTGATGTGACCCAAGCCAATGATTTTCGTTTTCCTCAAATTCTTTTAAGAGACTCTCAATCCTTGCATAAGAGGCCTAGTGTAAGGAAGCAGGAGTTCCTCTGGCCTCCAAAGTCTTCCCTGATCCCTTTCTTGCTCCAGGGTCAGAAAAACCATTGCTTCTGCTTTTACTGCTATCTCTATCTAGGAATAACAGGTAAATGAAGGAGGTCTGTAAACCCATGAAAAGGAAAAAGATGGATAATGGGCCCAAGACCCCAGTCTCCCACAGAGTCCCACTTTCTCAATCTTCTGACCTCCCATGAGGCACAATTTTCTGCAGTCTGCACTTTTGTATGTTCTTTCTTTTCTTTCTCCTTTGACCTTTCTATCTCCTGATTTTTGCTCCCTCCATCTCCTTCTCTCTCATTTTCTTCCCTTTCAAGAGCTTCGGTTTCTTTTGTTGAGATCATTTACCTTTCATGTATTATATGTTTCCAATATCAGGAACATGATCTGTATGTGTGTGTGTGGGGGAGTTCTATACAAAATGAAAATGTAGATAATGAATTAGAAAATATGGAGATCCAGGAGATGAGTCGCATCCCTGAGGCAAGAAAATCTTACATTCCAAGCCTACCTGGGATGGGTAATAAGTCCCTGCCTCAACCACTCTCTCAGAACATTATGAAGAATTCCATTAAGGTGATAGCAAGCAATAAGCCACTTCTGAGGTTATGAGAATACATAGTTGCAATTATTTGAAAGCAGCCTGGCATTGTTGGGCAGAAAGAGACATGTTGAATTGCAATCACATTACATTTTTTTCGGGCTTTCTATTTTAAACATTGATCTTTAACATATGACTATGTTTATGGAGTACTATATATAAATAAACACACTGTGGAATGATTACTGTGACTTTATTAACATCACCTATATTTTTATGCAATGAAAAGATTTAATATAAATTTCTTTTGTAGTGTGGAAATAAATCTGGTCATCAAAATACTCAAGAGGTCTTGAAAAGTCATTATTTACGCTGAACATAAACTTTGTATAGCCTTTGGTCAATATCTTTCCAGCATCTCACTCACCTGTGCCCTGTCTTGCAGTAACCACCACTCTACTACAGTTAAGACTGACATTCAGACTCTTCTGCACACTTCTTGTCCTCTCTCCCCATCTGTCATCTATCCATCCATCCACCAATCCATCCTCTCTCCCTTCCTTCTAGCAGTTTCATACTGTATAGTCCAGGGAAGTCTCGAACTTACAATCCTGTCCCCTCTAGCCTCTAAGGCACTGTGATGACAGTTGTGTACCACAACAGGAAGCTTGAGTTTTGGACTCTACCTGTGAGATCATGCAGCACTTATTTTGCCCTTTTGCACCTGGCTCATTTGAATGAGTATGCTTCCTTACAGCTCATCCCTTCTTTGGAAGTAGAAGTTCTTCTTATTTTAAGGCTGAGTAGTATTGCATTATAATTACAGCATATTTTATGTATGTAAATATTAGTGAACATTTACATTGATTTCATATCCTGGCTGCTGTGGATAATGGTGCACATGTCACTTTGACAGACTGATCTCAGTACTTTTATAAGTGTATCTAGCAGTGTGACTGCTAGATTTTATGGTAGCTCTACTTTGAGAAACTGTTTTTGTTTTTCAAAATGACAGTACTAATGGTAGCTACCCTCTGTGGCATACCTGGGGGAAAGTTGGGAAGACAGACAGACCAGACAGAAAACTCCAAGTCCCATTTACTTAAGGTGAAGCAGATTTTAATGGCAAGGCCTACTTGTTTATTCCACTACTTGAAGGACAATCTTAAAGTCTGGAAGTGCTTCCTGTGCGCTATTGAATGATCTCACAGTTTCCAGCTCTTGCTGCCTGCTGCTCCATCTCCCTTCCACTAGGAACTCTTCCTCTGCAGCCATAAACCAAAATAAGCTCTTTTTCTTTCTCTAGCAGTTGCTTTTGGTCATTGTATTTACCAAACAGCAAAGTAGCTAATACAGTCTAAAACTGAGGAAGGAGAGGATCATATTAGGTGATGGGGGAGGAAGGGATGCAGACGAAAGGTCACACAAGCCATGAAGATATGAAGCTTTTCTTTCTACTTTCAGTTCTCTTGCACTATCAACTGCTATTAAAGTTCCTAGACCTGTTTTTACATGTCATAGGAATCCAACATATATTTCTCCTTTGACACAGTAATTGTGAAAGTTGAGCTTTCTTTTTAATTCCATTGACCTTTAGTGCAATAGAAACAAGACATGCCTGGGTCCTGAACTCATTTGTCACACAGACCCACTTAGGATAAGTGATTAAAGATATTTTGAGGTCAGGTCCAGTAAACATGAAGTTGACCTGGCCTAGCTACCCTACAGGCAGGTGGCATAGGTATTCCAGGTTAGAGTCCATGGCCCCTGGACTCATCCTTAGAAACCAAGGCACACGGTTGGGTGGCGAAGCATTCAAGCAAATTTGTGTTTATCTGTATGTTCCCTTAGAAGTCAAGCAAGCATGGAAGCTTGACAGGACAACTCATCTTAGAAATTCATTTTGTGGACCCTTCATAGCTTATACAAGTGATTGTATCCTGGCAACTATAACTGTATCGATCCTGGCAATTGCCACTTAATTCTGTTTCTGATAACAGTATGAAAAAGTCTCGTTGTTCTCAGTAGAAGTTGTCACAGTCTGTGTCTTGCTATCATCCCTCCCTCCCCAGCCTGGTTTAATTTCCTGTTGACTATATCAGGAAACCTTGGCCTAGTAAGTAATCATATAGTGAGGGATTTTGTAAATTGAAATTTCTTCTGTTTAAGATATTAGTCAAATTTTCTATTGTGGTATTTAGTGTATAAACATTTGGTATGCATTAAGTATGCTTTATAAAGAAAAAACTAAATTGCATTCATTTGTGTTTGTACGTGCATGAACAGGTATGTACAACAGTGCTTGTTGTGTGTATGTAGTGGTTGAGTTATAACTTAAAAGACTCAATTTTCCTTTTTTCACTGTGAATGCTCTAAGTTCCAATCAGGGCATCAGGCTTGGCAGTTAGCACCTTTACCCACTTGGCCTTCTCAGTGGCCAAGACAAAGTGTTTGAATGAGAAGACAACACAGAGAAACACATCTTTATCCCCATACTCACTATTCCCCTGTAACTCTAATCTATACAAAGCTCCTCATTGCTTTAATATGGCCTTATGTTTGTAAACATTGGGAATCTTCACATTTTTTAAAAGATTTATTTATTTATTATGTATGCAATGTTCTGTCTCCATGTATGCCCGCACGCCAGAGGAGGATGTCAGATCTCATTACAGATGGTTGTGAGCCACCATGTGGTTGCTGGAAATTAAACTCAGGACCTTTGGAAGAGCAGCCAGTGTTCTTAACCACTGAGTCATCTCTCCAGTCCCAAGTCTTTACATTTTTTATTTTACATGAGCTGTATGTTCTATATGAATTCTTTGCAGAAGAGAATAGTCCATTTGAGGTGTACTTCTGAGTTTACACCATAGTGAACCTGGGTAAAGATGACTGTGGAACCCAACAGTTGCAGGGATCATGGAAGAGAAGAGAGAGGAAGGACCTTGGGCTGGAGCAGGATTGAGGCAACAAATTCCACAGGAGTGGTACTGAACCAGCTACCTAGGCTGGAGTGGGCCTGAGGAAGCAAGCTCCATGGGAGCAGGAGCTGGGAGCCAATCGAGTCCTGGAAGACTGGTGGAGCAAGACTGATCCAGCAACATGATCCAGAGCAGACCTGAGACAGCAAACTCCACTGGAACAGGTACAGGGGAGTAACCACTGAGCAAGTGAGTCACAGCCAGAGACAGCTGAGGGTCTGGACATGAATCTGGGACCTTCAAAGGAGTAGACCTAAGCCAGGACCCCTGTGGGTCTGGGCATGAGCCTAGGACCTCTGAGGAACTAGGCCTGTGGCAGGACCTCTGCCAGTCTGGGTGTGAATCTGGGACCTCTGACAGAGAAGGCAATAACCAGAGATCTCTGCGGGGCCAGGCATGAGTTTGGAACCTCAGAGGGAGTAGGTCTGAATCAGGACCTCTGTGGGTATGGGCGTTGGTCTGGGGCATCAAAGGGAATAGGCAGGAACTTGAAACCTCTGCAGGTCCAAGCATGAGTCTGGGTCCTCTGAGGGATTAAGCCAGAGCCAAGTCCTCTGCTTGGGTTTGGCCACATCTGAATCTAGGAACTCTGAGGAAGAGACCTTTGCAGGACCAACTACAAGCCAGGGACTTCTGCAGGAGGGGATCCAGACCAGGATATATAGAAACAGGTCAAAGAGAGTAACCTAGGATCAAGTAGACCTGAGACAGCAAACTCCAAGGGAGCAGAATAAACTCCCAGGAGCGCTGAGCTATTTCCAGGAAGAGGGAGTTACTGTCAGGGTAACTAGAACTGTGACACTGACTGTACCACGAGGAATGACCATCTGAGCTTTGGATTAACTGGCACCCAGAAGATTAATCAACAGAATCTCAAACAGCCCCAAGCACACCTATTAGATGAAAAGGTGAGTAGAAAAGATAAGAACACACACAACACCACAAAGAGCAACATGACACCAATTAAAACCTAAAGACCCTATAACAGCAAGTCTTGAACAACCAAATATAGATGAAGCAGAAGAAAATCACCTACAAAATATCTACATTAGAATGTTTGAATCTCTTAAAGAGGAAATCCCTTAATATAAGTGGACTCAACTCACCTATAAAAAGGCATAGACTAACAGGTTGGATACAAAAATAGAATCCATCTTTCTTCTGGATACAAGAAACACACCTCAACCTCAAAGACAGACATCATCTCAGAATAAAGGGTTGGGAAAAATTTTTCCAATCAAATGGACCTAAGAAACAAGCGGGTGTACCTATCATAATATCTAACAAAAAACAGACTTCAAGCTAAAATCAATCAAAAGAGACAAAGAAGGTCATTTCATATAAGTCACAGTAAAAATCCATCAAGAGGAAATTCCAATACTGACCATAAATGTCCCAAATACAAGGGCACCTTCATATGTAAAAGAAACACTTCTAAAGCTTAAACCATCTATTAAATCCCACACACTAATAATGGGAGACGTCAATACTCCACTCTCCCCACTGGACAGGTCAATCAGACTAATAATTAACAGAAGAATAAGGGAGCTAACAGATGTTATGACTGAAATAGATTTAACAGACATTTATAAAATATTCCATCCAAACAAAAAAGAATATACCTTCTTCTCAGCACCTCATGAAACCTTTTCAAAAACTGATCACATACTCAGGAGCAAAGCAAACCTCAACAAATACAAATAAATTGGAATAACCCAATGTATTTTGACAGTTCACCATGGTTTAAAACGAGAAGTCAACAGCAATACTAACTCCAGAAAACCCACAAAAATATTGATATTAAACAATGCTCACCTGAATCATCAATGATTCAAGAAAGAAATAAAGGGAGATAATAAAGACTTTCTAAAATTCAATGTAAATGAAGACACAACATACCCAAATTTACGGGAAACAATGCACTGTTAAGAGGAAAGTCCATTGCACTAAATGCCTACATAAAGAAGCTGGAAACAATCCCATACTAGTGAATTAACAGAACATTTGAAAACTTTAGAACAAAAAGAAGCAAACTCACCTAAGAAGACCAGACAGCTGGAAATAATCAAAATGAGAGCTGAAATCAACAAAATAGAAACAAAGAAAACAATACAAAGAATCAATGAAACAAATAGTTGGTTCTTTGAGAAATTCAACAAAATAGACAAATGTTTATCCAAAGTAACCAAAAGTCAGAGAGAGAATATCCAAATTAACAAAATCAGAAATGAAAAGGGAACATGACAACAGACACGGAGGAAATACAGAGAATCATCAGGTCATATTTCAAAAATCTGTACTACACAAAATTGGAAAACTTAAAGAAAATGGACAACTTTCTGGATAAATATCACTTACAAAAATTACATCAAGACCAGATAAGCAAATTAAACAGACCTATAACTGCTGAAGATATAGAAACAATCATCAAAAGTCTCCCAACCAAAAAAAGCCCAGGTCCAGATGGTTTCAGATTAGAATTCTACAAGACTTTCAAAGAAGGACTAATACCAATACTCCTCAAATTATTCCACACAATAGAAATATAAGGAATTTGCCAAACTCTTTTTATGAGGCTACAATTACCCTGATACCCAAGCCATAGAAAGACACTACTAGAAAGAAAATTACAGACCAATCTCACTCATGAACATTGATGCAAAAATACTAAATAAAATACTGGCAAATTAAATCCAAGAACACATTAGAACCATCATCCACCATGATCAATTCGGTTTCATCCCAGAGATGCAGGGATGGTCATACGAAAATCTGTCAACGTAATTCACCAAATAGACAAGCTGAAATATAAAAACCACATGATCATCTCATTAGGTGCCTAAAAAGCTTTGACATAATACAACATGCCTTTATGATAAAGGTCTTGGAGAGAGAAGGGATACAAGGAACATACCTAAACATAATAAAGGCAATATACAGCAAGCCAACAGTCAACATCAAACTAAATGGAGAGAAACTATCAGCAATTCCACTGAAATCAGGAACAAGACAAGGTTGTCCACACTCTCCATATCTATTAAATATAGTTCTTGAGGTCCTAGCTAGAGCAATAAGACACCAAAAGGAAATGAAGGGGATACAAATTGGAAAAGAAGAAGTCAGTCTCTCACTGTTTGATGATTATTTAATAGTTTACATAAGAAATCCCCAAAATTCTACCAAGGAACTTCTACGATTCATAAACACTTTCAGTAATGTAGCATGATACAAGATTAACTGACAAAAAATCTGTAGCCCTCCTGTACACAGATGATAAAAGGGCTGGGGAAGAAATCAAAAAAAACAATAACCTTCACAATAGCCACAAATAGCATAAAATATCTCAGAGAAACTCTAACCAAACAAGTGGAAGACCTGTATGACAAGAACTTTAAATCTTTGAAGAAGGAAATTGAAGAAGACGCCAGAAAGTGGAAAGATCTCCCATGCTCTTCGGTAGAAAGAATTAACATAGTAAAATGGCAATATTACCAAAAGCAATCTACAGATTCAATGTACTATCCATCAAAATCACAGAAAAATTCTTCACAGACCTCGAAAGTAAGGTACTCAGCTTCAAATGGCAAAGCAAAAAACCCAGGATAGCCAAAACAATCCTGTACAATGAAAGATCTTCTGGAGGCTGAATCCCTGACTTCAAACTCTACTCAAAGCTATAATACTGAAAATCGTCTGGCATTGGCATAAGAATAGACAGGTGAATCAATGGAACCAAACCAAAGACTCAATATTAAACCATACACTTTTGAACACCTGATTTTTGACAAAGAAGCAAGAATTATCAAATGGAAAAAAGAAAGCATATAAATATGTTATATGTTATATATGTTAAAACAAATCATGCTGGCATAACTGGATATCAACATGTAGAAGAATGAAAATAGACCCATATCTATCACCATGCACAAAACTCAAGTCCAAATAGATCAAAGACCTCAACATAAAGCCAGCTACACGGAAACTTATAGAAGTGAAAGTGGGAAGTACACTGAACGCATTGGCACAAGAGGCCACTTTCTAACTATAACCCCAGCAGCACTGATACTGAGAGAAACAATAAATAAATGGTATCTCCTGAAACTGAAAAGTTTCTGTAAAGCAAAGGATACGGTCAACAAGTCAAAACAACAGCCTACATAATGGGAAAAGATCTTCACTAACTCCACATCAGACAGAGGTCTAATCTCCAAAATATACAACGAACTCAAGAAAATAGTCATTAAAAGAACAAATAATCAAATAAAAAAATGGAGTACAGACCTAAACAGAGAACTCTCAACAGTGAAATCCCAAATGGCTGAAAGATACTCAAAGAAATGTTCAACATCCTTAGTCATTAGAGATATACAAATCAAAACAACTCTGAGATTCTATCTTACACCTGTAAGAATGGCCAAGATCAAAAACACTGATGACAACTTATTCTGGAGAAAATGTGGAGTAAAGGGAACACTTTTGCATTGCTGGTGGGAATGCAAGATATTACAACCACTTTTGATGTCAGTGTGGCTATTTCTCAGAAAATTAGGAAACAACCTTCCTCAAGAATCAGCAATACCACTTTGGGGTATATATCCAAAGATGCTCAATCATGCCACAAAGACATGTTCTCAACTATGTTCAGAGGAGCACTGTTTGTCATAACCGGAACCTGGAAACAACCTAAATGCTCCTCAACTGAAAACTAGATAAGAAAAATATGGTACATTACACAATGGAGTACTACACAGCAGAAAAAAATTATGCAGGAAAATGGATAGAGCTAAAAAACATCCTTTTGACTGAGGTTACCTAGACACAGAAAGACAATTATCACATGTACTCACTCATAAGTGGTTTTTAAACATAAAGCAAAGAAAACCAGCCTAGAAATCACAATCCCAGACAATTAGGCAGCAATGAGGACACTGAGACATACATAGATCTAATCTACATGGGAAGTAGAAAATGACAAGATATCCTGAGTAACTTTTGAACATGGGGACCGTGGCAGAGGGTTGCAGGTGAGGAAAGAGGCAGGGAGGGGAGCAGAGAAAAATGTAGAGCTCAATGATAATATAAATAAAAAACAAAAACAAAAAACAGAAAAGAAAAAAAGGGAGAGGAAGATGAAAGTGGCAGGTTCTGTAGGGAGAAAATAGGATATAAAATGAGAAAACCAGAGCGAGAGAGCAAGGAGAAGCTGGAAAAAGGTTTTGCTGATTTAAAGCTGTCCTTGGTTCCCATCAGGTGACCGAAGGTGGGCCCAGCATTGGAACAGTCTTCACACATAAGTTAGTATGACATCAAAATGCAGACATTTCTGATTCCTGAACAGTATAGAATTAACACATGTGGGGATTTAGGTGAATAACTGGTCAGTTTGAAAGATGAATGCAAAAGCTGCAGTTACTTAGAATGAACCAGACCGGGCACAGAGGTCTGGCTTGTTCTCAGCATTTCAGGGAATTATGAATGCTTAAACAGCTTGAGGTAGGTTGTGGTGGCACACACCTTTAGTCTAACAATCAGGAGGCAGAGACAGGTCTATGTTTGAGCTCAAGGTAAGCTTGGTTACAGAGGAAGTTCCAGGACACCGAGAGCTACATAGAAAAACCTATCTAAAAACAACAACAGCAACAACAAGAAAGCAAAAAGAAGTAAAATAAAAAGATTAAACAATGTCTATAGGTCATGAGAGCAAGACCAGAGACTGCATAGTTCTAGTGCTACTGGCGTGTGTAGCTGGACTCACAGTAAATAACTGAGCTCAGCTGGACAGTTGTAGCTCCCCCTCCTGCCCCCGTGTCCACTTTTACAGGTTCCCTGGCCTTACTCCTCTCCCAGTGCCCCTGGGTGGTCAGAGACAGCTAAATGCTAAGCTGATTCACTGCTAAGTCTATTGTGTTTAGTCTTCTTTCTCTGATAGACATGTAGGCTTTTTGGGAAAGAGGAAGGGAAGACTGTCTCCTGCATCTACCCCACAGTAGCCCCACTGTGCTCTAGTAGAGTCGGGTGCGCTGAGAATCCAGGAAGAGTTCTTCTTGCCCAGCCTATGGCGTGGGCAGCATATGATCACAGGTCATGATACAGGAACACTGGCCAGGTAGATGCAGACCCAGAAATGTCTTGTTTATTTTATGGGAATGCAGAATGTAAGGCTTTCCAAAAGGCACTTGTGAGGCACAGAGGTAAAGGCAGCCATAGCCAAGGCAGACTCCTGCCTCAGACCACAGGGTCACGGAATTCAACTTTGTCAAATGGAGAACTTGAAGTTCACTTCTTAAGGCAATCTTAAAGTCTGGCATATTGGGTTGTAGGCACAGGGCCCATCCACTTCTCTCCTAGATAAAGAAAATCACAGAAGTGTACATATGGTTCTCAGACATGTTAGCAGCAGGAGACAGTCCCAAAAAGCCCTAGGGCCTTGCAGGACCTGTTAGACTTCAACGTGTAGGATGCTTCCCTTTCCCCTATGGGGAAGACTTCTGACCCCCAAGTAACCCTGATCAGAACAACTGTATGTCTTCCTTGTTGGGAATACTAGCAACACCTGTTGTTGTTCTTGTCTCCGGATATCATTGTGTTGGGCTTGTGTCAAAAGCTCAAGAGAATGGAAACCTGAACTTACCCAGCAGGTAAGCTAGCAACTCCATGCGGTCAGAACCAAATAACATGTAGGTTTTACCATCTATGTGGGCAACAGTGGTGGGCAGACCAAAGGCCTGGAGAAAACAGAGTAGGAAGGAAGGTGATAGAGCAGGTGCTTAATAGGCTGAGGATGTATGTGCTGGGAACACAGAACAAAGCAGATAAAATGCTTGCTAAGGGGCTTGTCGGCCTCAGGCATCTTCTCTGCTCAACTTCGGTGGCACATAGCTTCTTATTATTAAAAACCACCATCTACCTCCTTCCTTCCTTGACTAGGCTTATGGGAGGCAGGGAGCAGATGAGGTGCTGCAGACAAGCTGAGGACACCTTAGAATGGGGAGCATGAGTCCCATGTTGACATTCCTTCTCTACCTTCAGGCTGGAAATGGGGATACACTTGGAGTTACTCACCCCATAACTGCAGGCCGCATCAGTGGTCTCCTTGAGCTTGTTCTTCACCTGTGCTGTGGAGATTTTCTCCAGAAAGCGTTGGGCTTGCTCTGTGGACATTCCTGCCTTCTCTGCAGCCTAGGGAGACAAGGAAGAGCTATTCCCCAGATGGTGACATCTGTCTTTCTGGGGGTGACACGGGTCTCTCCTGGTGATGTCAGTGTATAGCCCACGTTGAGAGGCTACATCTTGACCTATAAGCTCTGTCTTCTACAGTTCAATGAGAAAGTTGTTGAGCAACAGAGTAGTGGATAAGTCATTGAGAGAAGTGGGTTGTTACAGAGATTTGTTAAATATTAAATACAAGCATGCTAAAATCATACATGCACACATATATGTTTTTAGTAACTAGACACAGACACTGGAGGATAAAGTAGCCATTCTTTGCATATCTAATGTAGGAGTGATTCGATGTCTCGTGTGTAGAGAATAACTGTCAACAATCATCCATATACAGGAGGAAAAGGACATTTCGAGTTTCTTGACTTCATCCTACAGGACATCTGACTTTGAAAGTCCCATCCCCATATGGCGTGCACTTCCATATTTCAGCCCTTTCCATTTATTTCTCACTGATATCTGTTTAATTCTCACTTGTCCGTTATCTCTCTGGCTGTGTAAAGTCTTCCCCTTGGTAGTAGTCATAGATTAGTGACGTTTGCATTGGGAGTCTCTGGAGACCTGTGGATGGAAGCTCCATCCTTCCCAACCTGGTCCTCTCTATGGTTCTGACTATTTTATTTCTCTCACCAATTCCATAATCTACATGTATTGTCCACAGTAGACATTGTCGTTGTTGCTAGGGATTGAACTCCAGCCTCAGGTCTATTAAGCATGCACTCCACAGCTGAGCTACAACCCTTTCCCATGGAAAATCTTCAGAGACTCCTCTTAGTTCCAACTTCATAGTAATTTTTCCCCCAGACACAGACTTTTCTTTCTAGGTCACTAAGATCCTTTTATGTTCTCAGATTCCCCGTGACATTAGCATGGGGTGGTCCAGTCCAGAACACTCACAGCCAGGATGCTCTGGGCCTCTGTGATGTCTTCATCCTGAGAAGAGAACATTTAGCAAGAAGGAGATGGCAGAGATCTGGTTAGGGCAGCAGGATTCTGCCTCTGAAAAATCCCCTGAAATGGGTCAGAATGTCATCTAAATAACTGCCCCTTCCCGCCACGCTTCAAAGTCCAGCTCTTACTCGCGACCAAATACGCATCCACAGCTCTCTGGACACCTTCTCCAGCACCTCTGGTTGCTCCATGCTCACAGCAGTGAGGAAGCGCATGGCATTTAGACTTCCTGCGGGGCACAGGCACATAGACCTAAGATTCTGATTCTTCATCTCCTGATAGAGGATCAGCTCATCCTTACTTCTGACATCACTCTCACACAAGCCCCAGGGCCCAGTCACCTGCAGTCTTTTATCCCAGTCTCTCATATGGGTTTAATAAGCTCAGCCCTTGTTTCTGCCCATTCCTCACTTTTGATGAGCAGATACTGGGTGGATCTCCTAAGAAAGCCCTGACTATTCTGTTTTCCACTAGATCTGCCAACCTCCTCTGACTCTTTTATTTATTTACTTACTTATTTACCTATTTATTTCATTTCTATTTCCTCTGATTCTGGTGTTATAGAGAGTTGTGAGCCACCATGTGGGTGCTGGGAATCAAACTGGGTCCTCTGGAAGAGCAAGCAGTGCTCTTAACTGCTGAGCCATCACTCCAAACCCCTCCTCACCTTTCTTAACAATCACACCGAAGAAGTCCTTGGGTAAGTTGATGGGAACCTGGAAGTGTTGCCCCAGGAGAGGCATCTCATTGTTCATGTATTGGCCTTTTCGGGGAACCGTAGCTAGCGGTTTATTTCCTGTTAGTAGAGAGTTGGATAACTTTGAGAGAGCATATGAAGGTCTTAGGCTTGGGGAACCCTTAAATAGAGGGCAAACTTCTAGCTTAGGATGTCTGAGCTCTGCATACCCAGTGTAGGACAGGCCCCTTAGGTCACAGAATACAACCCTCCTTGCCCATCTGGGAGGGTTTCTTCTGGCCTACCGCTGTCTTTCATGATCCCACCGAGGAAAGCAGGATGCAGCTGCAGCTTGATGTTCCAGAGGTGTTGGTACCTGCATAGGACCTACCAGTACACAGAGAAGAGAGGGAGCCTGTGTGGTATCTGGAGAAGACAAATGCCTCAGGAGGCCTACAGGGCTGTCTCCTGGCTCTAAGTGCAGAGCAGGGATGACTACACACACTGACCCGCTTGGTTTGAAAGGACAAAACTCTCAGCAATTTGAGACAGATACTAGAGTATGGATTCTAGTATGTGGTTTCCACCCTGCATAGGAGAAGTTTTCAACCTGAAGGTAGAGACCCTTTGTTGTTGTAAACTAGGAGATCAAATCACCCTTCCATAGTGGTCCCACTTCAGATTCTCTGCATATCATATATTTGCATTATGATCCATAACAGCAGCAAAATTACAGTTATAAAGTAGCAACAAAATAATTTTATGAGGAACTGTATGAAAGAGCTGCAGCATCAGCCAGGTTGAGGACCACTGCTGTGGAGCATACTAGCGCCCCTGATTCTCCCCCCAAAAACTTGCGTCCTTGGAGTTGTTCCTGTTCCTAGGCCTGTGAGAAAAGAATGTTGACCTTTGGAAATCAGGACCCTACTAAGAGACCCAGTCCGTTTAAAGGCAAAAAGTGAACATCGGTCCAGGAACAGTTTGTACTCGTCCTAACTTTGAGGGCATCTGTGGATATTTCTGCAGCCCTGTATTCAGGCTGCAGCCCTGGCTGCTTTCCCTCCTCACCTCAAAGCCCAGCCAGGA